>NC_091125.1:172648093-172948093 GCF_040183065.1 Periplaneta americana | reverse complement strand
ATGAACAAGTTTGCTGAATCGACCAATTGAAGGTAATTTATATTTTGCTAAAGAAGAGAGGAGATTAATGAAATCAGTTATTGTAATAATCGTAGTAGATTGAAGGAATTGTTTGTATTCAAACTCCTTTTGTGAAATAAGCTGCTCGGATGCTTATCAGGGTGACGGTTATAAATGTTATCGTAATACCCACCCGAGGTCACAAAGGTCACAGTCTTCCGCTTGTCCTTTCCTAAGCAGACCACGTCTGTACTATCGAAAATAATGAGTCACAGTTATAGTTTCGTGAAAGTAAAAAATGTTAGATAGGAGACAAGTAGCTACTCTTATACAATCATAATCACATTTTGTATCCAATATAGTATAAACGAGCTACATGTAAGTACTGTGTAAAGTTTCATTAAAACAATATATTATATATGAGACAAGTCACTAATTTTTGTCAAAACGCATCGTCTATAAAGGGGTAGTTTCTCCTCTTATACAGTAGTGACTATAGTGCGAAGTTTCATGGAAATATGTCACATTTTTAGTCCAGCTAGATTTGCTTTCTGGACCACTTTGAGCCTTGGCGCTTGTGATCGGTCGGACGGAGGATCACTCGTCCCGGCGGCGTTAACCCTTAATTTGGTAAATATATATAATGTGCAATATTATAGAACTGTGAAATTTTTTTTTAATTTTCCTAAGAAACTTTGTTATCCATCGTTCTATTAAAAAATTGTTTATTAACCTATAGGATACATTGCGATATTTGTCAAACAGGCTGTGGGAAAATGCTGATACGGTGAGGAATGGAAAGGGAGAAACCATTTATATTATTGAGGTGACCTTGAACTGAGGGTAGTAGGAACGAGACCTGGAGTACGGTACAACCGGCTCTTCCGAGAAATAACTAGTGGCCCTGAAAAGGGCCTTTTTGCGGGCAGGAGTACCTTTGTTAATTCAAGCCCTCTCGCCGCGGATGCGCCTAGCCAGCTGAATATCCTTGGGCATAATGGTCACGCGCTTGGCGTGGATGGCGCAAAGGTTGGTATCCTCGAAGAGACCGACGAGGTATGCCTCGCTTGCCTCCTGCAAGGCCATTACGGCTGAGCTCTGGAAACGGAGGTCGGTTTTGAAATCCTGAGCGATTTCACGCACCAAGCGCTGGAAAGGCAGCTTGCGGATGAGGAGCTCGGTGCTCTTCTGGTAACGACGGATCTCGCGAAGAGCAACTGTACCAGGTCGGTATCGATGGGGTTTCTTCACGCCTCCAGTAGCCGGTGCGCTCTTCCTAGCGGCCTTCGTTGCCAGCTGCTTTCGTGGAGCCTTGCCTCCCGTGGACTTACGCGCAGTTTGCTTCGTACGTGCCATCGCTTACTCCTTCGTCCTCGCAACCCAAGTTGACGCAATACAGTCGCGCCCGCTGCCCCCAAGAGGGGTATTTATGTCTTCGCCCGTTGAGAAGCCACGCCCCTTCCGTAATGTGATTGGTCCGCGGGTTTTAGTATATAAACCAAAAAATGACCCGCCGTCGAGATCATCATCACATCATTCTGCCGACGGACGAGGTACAGAGACGTACAACAGAGGCTCCACTGCATCTCCGAGAACTTCGCGTCACAGCATCGCAGTTTGGCCTTGAGATGAGCACCAGCAGCGGCGGGCGCGGACCGCCGCGACAACCACCTGACGCAGCAGTCGTCACGGACGATCACGGCGGGCAACTTTTCATCGTTCCGACAACTACGAAGAAGGGAAAGAAGAAAAAGAAGACTCACACTACCACGACTGGGACTACACTCGACCAACCTACAACTGACTCCCATGAGACCACTACGCTACAGACTAAATTGACAACACTAGACCCGTGGACCGAACTAAAAAACTGGCCGTCTGAAAGAGCGAACCGATCAGTAATGGTCGAAGACGCTGACCCAGACTTACTAGCGACGCTCCAACCTCCTCATCGAGCCGACACATTGACACTTGGACCAAGAACGAGAGTGTTCACATTCTCGACACGACTCAAACTACAGAAAGCTACGAGACCCGACCCAAAGCAATTCGGGAAGAAAGCCCGCTACATTGCGCCACCGACCGCAACTCTACAAGGACCTTGGACGCTACCGACTGATCCTCCTGCACCATCCCGATCCGTGAAACCCGACCGGCCCTCAGAAGGTCCTTCCTCTGAACCCACCAGACCCGAAACCCCTCCACTGCAACACATTCAGGACTCGTACTTTTACACCACGAGTGAATCTGCCTCTTCTGAAGGTTCAAATGAATCCGAAGGAGAGGTAGACCAAGACTGGCAGAACGCCAAGTCACGGCGCAAGAAGAAGACTCGACCAACCGCGAGCGCCGTTTCGACCACGGCAGCCGAGAAGGTCACGCCCAGTCCACAACCTGCTCCCCAGAATTCCCTTGCACCCACACCACCACCAGACCGAGACACCACAGCCGCAAGTGAACGACTCAAGAGCAGAACGACTGTGAAAATCACTAGACACACGACTGACAACAATAACCCACTGTTCATCCAGAAGCTTATAAGACAGAACAACTTAAACATGGAAACTCCGAGACAATACTGGGCCTACTCTACAGGAACGACGACACTTACCTTCCCGACGATTGACGAGGCGGAACGATTTGTTAAAGCCATACCGGCCAGAACTTTTGGACCGTCCGCACAACTTTTCATCGTCCATACACCATCTCACCAAGGACAAAGACTTCCACGAAACCGAGAGATCAGTGTCGTCATGAAGAATGTCGGCACCCAGATCCCGGAGGACGAATTGTTGCAGATTCTACGGGAAAAGTTCCCTGGAATCAAGCGCATCTCTAGAATAACCTCCGCCCAGACTAACCAGCCGACGCAGATGGTTCGACTTATAGTACAAGACGTGACCACAGCCGACCAACTTCTATGTGGAATCAACATAGCCGGACGTAATTACAAAGTCGAGCCAGCCCACGAGACAGTATTCCACAGACCGTGTCAGAACTGCGCCCAGTATGGACATGACAAAACCGACTGCCGAAACGACAAGACGTGTTTCACTTGCGGAAAAAATCCCGTCCACTGCAAACACCCACCAGACAACCAAGTCAAGTTCTGCGCCAGCTGCAAGAGCGATACCCACTATACGGGCCAAGCACGCTGTCCAAACTACCCCCGACATAACCCAACCCAACAAACTCCAACCCACATCCCGGTTCAAACACCCCAACAGATCCCTCCACCAATTCCTAAACCCTCACAATCCAGTCCAATCCAACTTCCCGAACCAAGACCTGGAATATCGTACGCCAGTGCGGTAAACCCGACAACGACCGACACGACAGAACCAACAACGGAACCGACACAGACTAACACCGAACAAATCGTAGCAGCAGCTCTAAATTCTGCAATGCAGAAAATAGAAAGCTACATCGACCAACAGATCAACAGACTGCGAGATGAAATTGTGATGTTCACAATTTCACTCCTCACGACAGACGCCCAACCCAAGACAAGACGAACGACTTTAGCAACAGCTAACCAGACAGCAAGACGGCTCTTACGCAGACAAGTTGCTCACCACTTTGTGGGTAACAAACTACAACTATCACTAGCACCACTGAAACGTGACACGACCAACCACAGACAAGCAACCAACAGCGGCCCTTCATAGGGCCGCGCGACAAAAGTAAACCACAACCAACACAGACAACAGCTTCATCCAGCCACATAAATCTGCAAGATAACAGCATCCAAGGCCAACGCAGCAGCCTGGTGTGAGCGGAGAAGACGCTGACCCGTAGAGAGTCCAACGAGCGAAGCCTAGCCGGGACCACGCCTCAACTGTCGCTACAGACAAAACATCGTAACCTGAAGAGGGCATATGTAAGACCCTAAAACAGGTTGCCCTTTGGGCAAACAACTTTGAGCTTGAGCTTGAGCCGTCGAGATCACTTTTAACCTTCGTCACACGAGCAACATGACTGGACGCGGCAAGGGAGGCAAGGGTCTTGGCAAAGGTGGAGCGAAGCGCCACAGGAAGGTTCTCCGAGATAATATTCAGGGCATCACGAAGCCGGCCATTCGTCGTCTCGCCCGACGTGGAGGCGTAAAGCGTATCTCCGGCCTCATCTACGAGGAGACGAGAGGTGTTCTCAAGGTCTTTCTGGAGAACGTAATCCGTGACGCTGTAACATACACCGAGCACGCGAAGCGGAAGACAGTCACGGCCATGGACGTGGTATACGCCTTGAAGAGGCAGGGGAGGACTCTCTACGGGTTCGGCGGTTAGACTGCCTACACACGTCTGCTGCCGAATCCGTCGGCAAAACGGCCCTTTTCAGGGCCATAAAATCCGTCTAAAAAGGGCAGTAGTTGTCGAGATTAATTTAATTCACCTTTACTGTGTGACCACTAGCTCAACAGGCCAGTGCGGAAAACAGAACTTATTTCGTAGGGGCACTTCAGTATCAGCAAAAGACGTTGTAAGAAATGCCTCTCCGTTTTTCAAATGGGTCTGACCCCAACGCTTGGTATATCAAGTGGAAAGACCGGATTCCTCTGTGAAGCCTTGCTCCTCGGATTATGTTACCTGTTACTGTAAACTTCTGTAAGTCAATAATCACTGTCCGAAGAATTGGTGGGTAATATGACAACGCAGGTAGGCAATGCTCACCAGACCGTAACAAGGAACCGAGGGGATTGACACATACTGAACATCACATCACCACGTTTTTGCAATGCCAACTTTTAGGTCATAGGAATCCAGTGTGGTAAACACTGGGGAGAAGAGGTACACATCGCATGTCAGAACACAGGACTTCGTCCTGTCAGACAACTTCCACGTATAGCTTGCGTCATTTCGGTTCGAACGAAACGACAGAGAGAGGGGAAATTCGAACGCAAATTGTCAAAGCCTTCGATTCCTACGAGAAGGTCATGTCATCATCTCAGTATTGGGGTTCCTGCGCGTGCGGCCAATATGTGCACCAACAAACAAACGCATTAGGAACTCTATTATAACGCCGTAAGTTGTTCACCAGTTATCGATTTCTTATTCAAAATTAGTTTCATTCGTAGTATGTAGTAAAGTAAACTAGTATATTCAAACGTATATGTCTAAAACCACGATGGGCACCAAAGAAGGGGACTTGTGATTATTTTCACGATAATCTCCATTACTCTAATATGATAGAAATATATTACATAAATTTCGAAGCCAACTATGTACCTTGGCATCATCATCTAATTTAATTCGTATTGTGTTAAATTATATAATAATAATGAAACCTTTCTATATGCATCAGTATAATGTGTTATCACACAATAGCCTAGTAAATGTACAACGGTTTCAAGTACTTCAGTGCGAACCTGGGACAACGACATCGTTCAGAGCACAAAATTACAGAATGATGATATTAAATCAGCCCACCGGTATAGAGAGAGAGAGAAAGTTGACACGCGTAATGAAATTACATTACGAAGCCGTGAGAGAGGATTAACAATACTGGCTATTTCTGACTTTTGTGAGGTTAGTGGGGCCCTTAAAAGGGCCGTTTTACGGAGAAGGGGCTTAAGCCTTCTTCTCGGTTTTCTTCGGGAGGAGAACCGCCTGGATGTTGGGCAACACACCACCCTGGGCGATGGTGATGCCGGACAGGAGTTTGTTCAGCTCCTCGTCGTTGCGAATGGCGAGCTGTAAGTGACGAGGAATGATCCTAGTCTTCTTGTTGTCACGAGCTGCGTTGCCAGCCAACTCGAGAACTTCGGCCGCCAGGTACTCCATCACCGCGGCCAGGTAGACTGGCGCACCGGCACCAACTCGCTCTGCGTAATTGCCCTTACGCAAAAGACGGTGGATACGGCCTACCGGGAACTGCAACCCAGCACGGCTGGATCGAGACTTTGACTTTCCCTTCACCTTGCCTCCCTTTCCACGACCCGACATGATGCTACTCCTACTTGCAGCTGTTTAACTACAAGAACGACGCCTCGCCCAAAATGATGCAGGGCCCGACGGTAACCTTCACTTTTACGCCAACGTCAATAATCGACAGCGGACCAATCGTAAAGTCACAAACGTTTGCGCTGTTTCTATTGGCTCGCACTGGGAAGGCAGTACGGCATTGTCCCTGCGACTTAAATATTTTTCTCCCTCCGGGCTCATCATTATGTGGTACCTAAGAGGTTACGTCCAATTTCGGCTTCCCCTTCAAAATTTTCTAGAGCTCCTTCAGGGGAGCAGCGTAACCCGGAGTGAGACTAGTGGCCAACAGGCTTGGAGCTCACATATTTAGTTTTGTACAGCCCCCAACCCCTTGCAAGGACGCGTTTTGCGTACCTTTTAAATTTTCCTCCCAATTCTCCTTCGATTTTTCGATTTCGATTTTTCGGGCTCATCATCAGACGAGCACCATGCCCCCCAAAGCTTCCGGAAAGGCTGCCAAGAAGGCCGGCAAGGCCCAGAAGAATATTTCGAAGGGCGATAAGAAGAAGAAGCGCAAGAGGAAGGAGAGCTACGCCATTTACATCTACAAGGTTCTGAAACAAGTTCACCCAGACACGGGAATCAGTTCAAAGGCTATGAGCATCATGAACAGCTTCGTTAACGACATCTTCGAGCGCATCGCCGCGGAAGCTTCGCGGCTCGCGCATTACAACAAGCGGTCGACCATCACCAGTCGGGAGATCCAGACAGCCGTCCGTCTCCTGCTACCCGGTGAGCTGGCCAAGCACGCCGTCAGTGAAGGGACCAAGGCCGTCACAAAATACACTAGTTCCAAGTAAGCGGGAGTGCTTGCTAGGGAATCAGCAACCGGCCCTTTTAAGGGCCACAAGTTATTCATAACAGAGTAGATGAATGAAGAACAACAGCGTTTCCCACCGAGTGAAAATTTAAATAATCACCCCGATAACACTTCTAGGATAGATAATACATTATAGGCAGTCCATGGGAGACTTGGATCCACGAGGCAAATTCGTTTCCTTAATAGTTTCGTACGACTTATATGAGAGCGCGGTGTCATTCCTACTCACTTGGCAGCATTAATTGTTGAGGGAAAACAACTTAGAAGGTAACTTGTCGACCGCGGTCATAATCCTTCCGCAGGCCACTACTGAGAATCTGTGGACATACGGGTAATCTATCTTTATTGAAACTCGGGTTCATAACATACGACTGATACTTTATATATCTGTCACGTAATCCATCAAGAGACAAATGTCCCCCCCCCCCTAGTCAGTAGCGAGCTTCAGTCCATTCGTAGTAGCCGCCGGTGCAAGAAGTGAATTGAAGTTTGTGTGAAGTTCCGTAGTATGGCATGAAAATGATGTCGAAAATCCGACTACAGTTCCACAACCATGTGGTTGAAAGGAGGCTCCGCTGTTGAACAACAATCCACCTGTGGCTTAACTTAGAATGCCGACTAGCTGTTTTATTAATCCCGTGTCAATCCAGCAGTGTGTGACGTTGAAACGTAACCAAACTGCCGTTGATAGATAGATTTATCATCTATCCCAATGACATCCAACGAGCTTGGTAATTTAGGTACAGAGTCTAAGCAGGCAGTTTACGTGTGTGTGTGAGCGAGTGCAGGTTTTATCGAGTGCACCCCAATCCCATCGTCCTCAAGTGCCTACAGATTACGCAGTTTCATCGGCAACGGCCATACCATGTTGAAAATACCGGTTCTCGTCCGATCACCGAAGTCAAGCAACATTGGGCGTGGTCAGTACTTGGATGGGTGACCGCTTGGGAACACCACGTGCCGTTGGCGATTTTTTTTTTTACGTCACTATTTCCAGCGTGTTCTAATAAGACTTATGGGATATTATGTTCCCTTCCCTATTCCAGCTATAGCTTGGATGATGACGCCGCTGCATAATTGTAGAGTAATTGATAATTCTTAAGTACTTGCAGCTCCGTATTGAAACTTATGACTGGTAGCATATTCATATGAGACGGTTCACTTCTCTGCGTTTTCTCGAAGAAGGGAATATGTATTCAGGGGATTGTGAACGTACCTCGCGCTCTCCCTAGAAGTTAGAGACATTTTAGGTAAAGAATGTAATATACTGTACATATATGGCTAATTAAAATCCCATTAGTTACTACATTTCAGTGGGTAGTACAAATTCCATAATGAAAATATCTCTGTCCTAGTAGTTGTATCCTTTAAAGAAGCTCGTTGTTTTCCCATGATGAAGGGCAGAACTTGGTCGGTAGAAATTTAAACAGACTGCATTATCAGACCAGGCGTTATTTCAATATCAGCGTTTAGTTTAGGAAATATAGCAATAGCGGAGTTGGGAGAAGTAGTTATAGCATGTACAGTAAGTATAAACAGTTCGCTGTACTGTACAGTGAATATAAATATTTGAATGTACGATGGCAAAACATCAGACATACAGTACGTAGCTCACATATCTTTAAAAATAAATAAATAAATAAATAAATAAAAATAAAGAAGACATTCTGAGGAGTGAGTGGAAAGTGCATATTATAATGAATATTTTTAACTCTCAGTTGACATTGAGAGAGAAAGCCATGCATCGGGGAACCGGTGACTGTTTTTGCGTTACCTTCTGCTATTGGCGTTGTTGGTTAGTAACGAATGAAAGGGGTAGGACGCGGAATCAAATGTCAAAAAACGATAGGGAAATAATAGTAACTGGTTGTATTTCGATCGAGCTCGGCGTGCTGATTCACCAGTGGGGTGTTTCACAAAGTTTACAATCTTTGGAAATTGTGAACTCTGTTTGTAAACTTCTGTTTCACAATCTTTGTTTGTAAAGGTGGACTGTACAAAGGAAATCAAATCTTTACGAATGAAATTTTGCGCTCTTTACAAGTGATATGTTTGTTTCACAACGAAGGAGTAATTTTACAAACGTGTAAACTAAACTTTACTAGTGAAGTTAGCACATTTTCTACAGTAGCCCTGTTGAAATAGCTTCTAATTGTGAATGAAAAAAATAAACACATATGTATAAAATCAATTTTATAGTAACAGGGTACCATTAAGAATTACACTGAAGCAGTTGTGATGTTATTGAGTAGTTCTAGCGACTCAGACGAAGATTTTGCATTTAGGCCTAACGTAGAATTTTCCGGCCACGTTCGTATCATTGTACGAATATTAATGAAAGGTTTCGAATGAATCCCGCGCTATACTTCAGAATACCGCGTTAGTTCTTATATACGAGGAACGTATTTAATAAATACTCGCACTTAAAGAAGAAAAACTTTGCACCGAAAACCAATCACTTAATAATGCAATGTCGGCATTACTTACGCAGTATTCTGAAGTCGTTCCGAATCCCATTTCGCTGTAATCTCTCCTACAAGATATGGGACATCACATGCAACATCTGAAAGGGAAAAGTGGTGCCCTAACCTCAAAGCGAGAACTGCATTGGTTGCATAGTAGCTCTCAGTTCCCTGCGTTAGCAGATAAGAACGGAATTTATAAGATTACAGTGTGCAAAAGTTCACACATGGTAGTTGATGTTGTTACAAGATTGAAAAAACTCGAGGCGGGTTATTGATCACCGAATGTGCTTACTCGGGCAAAGGATTTTTATGCTCCTCCTGCTGGGTTCCCTAATGTTGGCGAGGTTATGGATGAAACAATAAAATATACTGATGGACCAGCAGAGAGCGAAGTTGATTTTAATGGATGGACATGTTAGCTGCTCTATCAACTGCATATAACTACGTGGGTCAAATCCATTATTTATCAATTATTTGAATGAATTTCGCGCTAACTTTCGTCAGTTAAGTCGTAGGCTAATTAATGCATTGGTATGCTCGACCAATTGCATGCCGCGAAACTCCGTTGTCGCCGATGTAGCAAAATCTAAATAAAATATATATAAAAAAATATAAACATGTCCATCGATAGTTCTAAAATTACAGCTACTTTACCTCTGATCCTTAGTGATTTTTGTAAACTGTCGTTGGCGATTTTGTTCAACCAATTATGCGTATTTGTAAGTTTGTTTCGCCGATTTTGTAAAGTTCGTTAAAACATACAAGTGAATAAGATTGCATTGTGAAACACAGTTAACAAGCATATGTAATATTTCCGTTGTTAATTGTATATTGTTAATTTGTAATTTGTTAGCGTTGTGAAACATGCCCCCATTTACCTTTAGAGGTAATATCTACATTAATATTTAGTTAAAATTTAAAGAAATTTTAAACGAATGGAAGCTGCATTTTAATTCACCCCAAATTACTATGTTCCCTTTCAGATTATCAGCTGTTGTTGTTGTTGTTGTTGTATTGTAAGTTCTCACTTATTGTTAGCTAGCCGTACCCGTTCGCTCCGCTCCACCTGTTAGAAATAAATATAAAGTAATTACATAATTAAAATAGGACGTCTGATCCAGGGAACAACTTTTACAACAGCGCAAGATAATCTGCTTCGCATATTACCCAATTTTTTTTTAGCACTGCATTTATTGCATATATATTTTATGTATTTTAACACGATTCAATTGAGCATAGTTAAAATATGAATTATTAAAATAATGGATTGCCAAGCTAAAGTACTATTACTGCATACTAAATCAATACACTCTCGTTGTTCGTTAATTCTCTGAGATTAAAATGCGTGTACATAAATATTATTTTAAGAAATACAGAAAACGAATGTACAAAATAGCCTATCAAATTTTCTGTGCATAAGAAGCTATTTTAATCTTACCTGTCCTCGATTTACTCAGACGTTACTGTAATAACATTATAGCATTATGTCCATCTAGAGAAACTACAGTTTCCAATGGTGAAATAATAACTAATTATACAAATCAGTTAATTTACGAGCTTGTGATATTACTTCATACAAACACAGAAACATTCCCTGTAGGCTATGTTTAATAGCTTTCGATTGTTTGTTGATGTCCAAGGCCCCTGTTTCGATTGTTGTTGTCCAAGGCCCCTTATAGACGAAGTCATTTGTTCTTAATTCATTGCACCGTCTTAGATAGCGTTATTTTAATTTTAAAACTCATTTATCTCATTAAATATCAGTCCTATCAAAATGTTGTAAAAAAATAAAACTTAACGGAAATCATTTTTAAAGGAACATCTGTTATGTAACATTTTTTCTCAAATATCAATAATAAGCGAGATATTTCGATTTATTTAATTCAGGCCCCCTTATAACTCCCCTTTTAAATAATGTATTTCGAATGCCATATAGCCTAAAATCTAAGTTACAACAAACTTAATTTATATTCCAGTTTTCATATAAATCGGTTCAGCCATTATCGCGTGAAAAGGTAACAAACATACAGACAGACATACAAACAAAAATTTCAAAAATGCGATTTTCGGTTTCAGGGTGGTTAATTATATATGTTAGGACCAATTACTTTTGGAAAATCGAAACTTACCAGAAAAATTTCGGCTACAGATTTATTATTAGTATAGATAGTACGAGATACGACCGCAATTTTGTACGACTAGTGTAATGAAGGAATGCAAAAAATTATTTTGGAACTTTGCAATGTTAGTCTATCATTAAAATAAAATTAAATCTTAATTCGTCCCTTTTGCAGGAGTCTTCTTCATCCAGTATGTTGTTGGCTGATATGGAGGAGGAGGGGGGGGGGACATGCTCTAAAGGGATTAAATTTGCTTAGCAAATCGATATGGTGACTAACGCTTGCAATGCGTCATAGCTATAATTGTACTGCGCGGTAATTTCAGAGTAATAAGAGTTCAGTTCAGGGATCTGCTAATTTCTTCATATTGTGTTCGGCAATGGAATAGTACCGCAGTAGCATTAAGAGGTTTTTATAATTTGAACTGATATGTGCAGGTATATTGACCCCCCCCCCCTCCCACCGCTGGCCGACGCGGACTGCAATGACAACAGTAAGCCACACGTCATACGTAAGCCTTTCTTCTTCTTCATCTTTGCTCGCCTGGCAAATACAGTCTTGGATTTCACATATTCAATTTTTCACAGTCCCAACTCCCTTGCATGGACGTGTTTTCACGTACCTTTAAAGTTTCTCCTCTCATTCATTCAGTCTATTCGCAAGCCTGAGGGTTTTCCGTGGTTTTCCCTAAGGAGCTAAGACAAATGTAGGGATGAGCCCAGAAAGAAAAGGGCATTCACTTCCTTAGACCCTGGTAACTGCTCTTTTTAGAGGAAGGAGGAGGAGAAAGAAACCCCCCCACCCCCACCGACGTGGACTGCAATGACAACAGTAAGCAACACGTTATATGTAAAGCCTTTATTATTATTATTATTATTATTATTATTATTATTATTATTATTTACAATGGGACTAAAGGTGGTGTAGATACACTATGTCAAATGTGCCACAATCTTTCCTGCAATAGAAAGACGAGGCGCTGGCCACTAGCAATATTTTACAACATGCTAAATATTGCAAGTATAAATTCATGGATAATTTATAGTTAGAAGAACTCAGAAAACAATATCAAGAAAACAATTCATTTTCCAATTGTGTGAAGAGCTGACAAAACCGTGGATGCAGCACCGCTTTGCACGTCCTACTTTACACCGATCTCTGCGGGCAACAATTGAAGAACATCTGAACATTGCTGTGCAACAACAATGCCAGGTAATGCAGCCAGATGGTGAACGTACTGTTTGCTATAAATGTCCTGCAAAGAAGAGGAGAATGATGACAACATTTTGTGGACTTTGCAAAAAGGGGTTCTGCAGAGAACATCGCGCTGTTGTTTGCACTAATTGTAAATAGGACAATAACATGAACGTAAAGACTTTATGACAAACTTAAAATTAAATGAACACTAATGGCTACGAAAAGTGTAAAAGTTGTTAAATGTGTGATATTGAGTTGATTTCAGTTAATTAAAATGTGAGTAGTAAAAATTACGAATGCTTACCTTTAACATGAGTACAGTGATGATTACCTGTCTAGGGTTAAGTAGTCGCGTGGTGAGTTTAGGAATTCCCAGACCACCTCTAAGATTGTTTAAAATAAAGGTATTGTAATCGTACGTTTCTGTCTTTTGTCAATAGTAACGTTGACCTTTCTTTTTCGAGAAAACAAAATCTGTTGTACAGTTAAAGGTACTGAAATAGTAAGAAATTTTCTGAAATCCCCACGCGTTTGCAAGTGTAAGTCTCTGTTGTAACCTGTTGATTTACGAGAGACTGCGTGTGCTTCCGTACAGTGTTTCTAAAATGTGCAGTAACGAGTCAGAAATCATTGGAATGTAGTGTAGGTGTGTTTGTTATAACCGGGAATCAATCCGCAGTACTTGACCAATCAACTACGGGAAATATCAGAAAAATTGGCAGGAGTTAGCAAGAAAAACAAAGGTAAAATATCACGTGAACGAGCACCGATACCGAGCACTATGTACAATATACCCTAGAGAAAAAGACAAGAAAACAAAAGTCAACCGCTGCAAGTGTTACGAAGTGGTGTGTGAAACATATAATGAAGAATGTCTGCGGGAAGCGCATCTAGTGAGATAAAGGGTGAAATGGAGGATTCTGCTAAAAATAAAGAAAGGAAGAAAAATGTTTACAGTTAATACAAGTATTGTTTTCTCTTGTGGGTTTATGTTTAGTATAATAGATGTGTGTGTGTGTGTGTGTGTGTGTGTGTGTTTCATTAAAAATTAGCATATCCTTAATGAATACATCCTAAGTGGTATAAATGAAATTGTATAAACTGCAGGGAATCTTAAAATATGAAAATTGCGATAGTTGTTTTCTTTACAGTCCGACCTTTTTTAATAAACTAGTGTGAGATATGAAGTTTTGCACATTTAAGGGTTGTTAACATGAATGTAAGGAATATATATTATGATATGATATGATATGATTCTCAAATACTCTGTCCTGCTGACCCTTCACATTTCTGTATTCGGGCGAGTGTGTATTCTTCTTCTTCTTCTTCTTCTTCTTCTTATTATTATTATTATTACTATTACTATAATTATTATTATTATTATTATTATTATTATTATTATTATTATTGTGTGAAGAGTTGTATCGGAAGTGCTTTATAGACTAAATTAATAATTTCTATCTTAACTGAAATATTTACATTATATTTCACACAGTATAGTTACAGGTAGCATAAATTCAGATAATGGTTTTTATATGGGAATCTACTTCTTGTGTTTAGAGGCTACATTTATACAGAGTTAATAATTTCTCCCCTATGTAACATATTTCCATGAAATTTTATACGCATCTATGCAAAAACGAATTATGCTCGTGTAATTAGGGAATTAGGGAAAAATTAGTGTTTCTGATAATTTTTAATGTTTTAATAGAAATTATGCTCCTAAAAGATGACTAGCCTGCCATATTTTTCGCAGTTGGTAACAAAATGCTAGATTCATGGATATACTCCATAATTTAGTTGTTCATTATATGTTCAAGAAGTGTTGAATTTTTCTTGGAGAAATTAAGCTCCTTCATCCAGACTCTGAAAAGTGGCTGCTGTCGAATTCGTAAAGCGCCACCAAGAGATGAATATAACATCTAAGTTTGCAGGATGTAGCAGCTAAATTTTAAGCCGTATAGAGTTTAATATTTGATTAATGTGTGGGTAGAAGAATTGAAAGTTAACTCAGGTTTACTTGTAATGCACAGCCTGTTAAATATGTCGTAAAAAAAAAAAAAAAAAAAAAAACTAGTTGCACAAATCTCAGTAAACGTGCCAATTAAATGAATGCTAACGTATTATAGATTGCTTTTCGCGTATTAAATGAAAGTACACATCTTGTCCTATGACCTCCATAAGGGAAGGTTTAACAATATAAAACAGCCACTGACCCCACGAACAAAAATCAACTGAAGAGCGTGACTTAAAAAAAAAAAAAAAAAAAAAAAAAAAAAAAAAAAAAAAAAAAAAAAAAAAACTCATGTTTTGTCCCACCTCTTACTGATATTGATGTTTTGTATGTTGTTGTGCACAATGCCTAGCTTTTGTTTAAGCCTAGATATTACTTAAACTTCGGTTATGATGAAGTTGATTTTCTTACATAGTTTTGCGTTCTGGACAACTGTGCGCCGGCATCTCTCGGAACATCCGAGATCAGGTCCCTATCCCCTCCACCGCAAAGTCAAATAGCGTCTGTCACTTGATTTTGAATATTAAACAAACATACCATCACGGCATTTCCGTTATGGCATCTGGTGTCATCAATAAGCTACAAATAAAGGAAAGAAAGAAAGAAAGAAAGAAAGAAAGAAAGAAAGAAAGAAAGAAAGAAAGAAAGTAGCACAGTCACTGTCCTGAACAAGGTACGCAAGTATTATTTTAATTAATGCGTATCGCCTACCAGCCGCCGAAACTATTCGACAGGAGAGTGAATATCCTACACGGTCCTGTAAAAATGTTCTGAATACACTAAATGACGTGTAATTTTTTTTCTATTATTAGGACAATTGAACGTGTCATTGCTCCTGCGGGTTGCTTTGTTTCACACCACAGAGAATTCAGGTTCTCTACCCCCCGGGATTCTAGAGATAAGAGAGCGATGAGGTTAAAGGAGTAGGCGTTTGTTCGTGTTTTTGTTTTTACTTTAGAAAAATTGCGAAACGTGACGCAATAGCGATAAGTTTTATGAACAAGTTTGCTGAATCGACCAATTGAAGGTAATTTATATTTTGCTAAAGAAGAGAGGAGATTAATGAAATCAGTTATTGTAATAATCGTAGTAGATTGAAGGAATTGTTTGTATTCAAACTCCTTTTGTGAAATAAGCTGCTCGGATGCTTATCAGGGTGACGGTTATAAATGTTATCGTAATACCCACCCGAGGTCACAAAGGTCACAGTCTTCCGCTTGTCCTTTCCTAAGCAGACCACGTCTGTACTATCGAAAATAATGAGTCACAGTTATAGTTTCGTGAAAGTAAAAAATGTTAGATAGGAGACAAGTAGCTACTCTTATACAATCATAATCACATTTTGTATCCAATATAGTATAAACGAGCTACATGTAAGTACTGTGTAAAGTTTCATTAAAACAATATATTATATATGAGACAAGTCACTAATTTTTGTCAAAACGCATCGTCTATAAAGGGGTAGTTTCTCCTCTTATACAGTAGTGACTATAGTGCGAAGTTTCATGGAAATATGTCACATTTTTAGTCCAGCTAGATTTGCTTTCTGGACCACTTTGAGCCTTGGCGCTTGTGATCGGTCGGACGGAGGATCACTCGTCCCGGCGGCGTTAACCCTTAATTTGGTAAATATATATAATGTGCAATATTATAGAACTGTGAAATTTTTTTTTAATTTTCCTAAGAAACTTTGTTATCCATCGTTCTATTAAAAAATTGTTTATTAACCTATAGGATACATTGCGATATTTGTCAAACAGGCTGTGGGAAAATGCTGATACGGTGAGGAATGGAAAGGGAGAAACCATTTATATTATTGAGGTGACCTTGAACTGAGGGTAGTAGGAACGAGACCTGGAGTACGGTACAACCGGCTCTTCCGAGAAATAACTAGTGGCCCTGAAAAGGGCCTTTTTGCGGGCAGGAGTACCTTTGTTAATTCAAGCCCTCTCGCCGCGGATGCGCCTAGCCAGCTGAATATCCTTGGGCATAATGGTCACGCGCTTGGCGTGGATGGCGCAAAGGTTGGTATCCTCGAAGAGACCGACGAGGTATGCCTCGCTTGCCTCCTGCAAGGCCATTACGGCTGAGCTCTGGAAACGGAGGTCGGTTTTGAAATCCTGAGCGATTTCACGCACCAAGCGCTGGAAAGGCAGCTTGCGGATGAGGAGCTCGGTGCTCTTCTGGTAACGACGGATCTCGCGAAGAGCAACTGTACCAGGTCGGTATCGATGGGGTTTCTTCACGCCTCCAGTAGCCGGTGCGCTCTTCCTAGCGGCCTTCGTTGCCAGCTGCTTTCGAGAAACCTTGCCTCCCGTGGACTTACGCGCAGTTTGCTTCGTACGTGCCATCGCTTACTCCTTCGTCCTCGCAACCCAAGTTGACGCAATACAGTCGCGCCCGCTGCCCCCAAGAGGGGTATTTATGTCTTCGCCCGTTGAGAAGCCACGCCCCTTCCGTAATGTGATTGGTCCGCGGGTTTTAGTATATAAACCAAAAAATGACCCGCCGTCGAGATCACTTTTAACCTTCGTCACACGAGCAACATGACTGGACGCGGCAAGGGAGGCAAGGGTCTTGGCAAAGGTGGAGCGAAGCGCCACAGGAAGGTTCTCCGAGATAATATTCAGGGCATCACGAAGCCGGCCATTCGTCGTCTCGCCCGACGTGGAGGCGTAAAGCGTATCTCCGGCCTCATCTACGAGGAGACGAGAGGTGTTCTCAAGGTCTTTCTGGAGAACGTAATCCGTGACGCTGTAACATACACCGAGCACGCGAAGCGGAAGACAGTCACGGCCATGGACGTGGTATACGCCTTGAAGAGGCAGGGGAGGACTCTCTACGGGTTCGGCGGTTAGACTGCCTACACACGTCTGCTGCCGAATCCGTCGGCAAAACGGCCCTTTTCAGGGCCATAAAATCCGTCTAAAAAGGGCAGTAGTTGTCGAGATTAATTTAATTCACCTTTACTGTGTGACCACTAGCTCAACAGGCCAGTGCGGAAAACAGAACTTATTTCGTAGGGGCACTTCAGTATCAGCAAAAGACGTTGTAAGAAATGCCTCTCCGTTTTTCAAATGGGTCTGACCCCAACGCTTGGTATATCAAGTGGAAAGACCGGATTCCTCTGTGAAGCCTTGCTCCTCGGATTATGTTACCTGTTACTGTAAACTTCTGTAAGTCAATAATCACTGTCCGAAGAATTGGTGGGTAATATGACAACGCAGGTAGGCAATGCTCACCAGACCGTAACAAGGAACCGAGGGGATTGACACATACTGAACATCACATCACCACGTTTTTGCAATGCCAACTTTTAGGTCATAGGAATCCAGTGTGGTAAACACTGGGGAGAAGAGGTACACATCGCATGTCAGAACACAGGACTTCGTCCTGTCAGACAACTTCCACGTATAGCTTGCGTCATTTCGGTTCGAACGAAACGACAGAGAGAGGGGAAATTCGAACGCAAATTGTCAAAGCCTTCGATTCCTACGAGAAGGTCATGTCATCATCTCAGTATTGGGGTTCCTGCGCGTGCGGCCAATATGTGCACCAACAAACAAACGCATTAGGAACTCTATTATAACGCCGTAAGTTGTTCACCAGTTATCGATTTCTTATTCAAAATTAGTTTCATTCGTAGTATGTAGTAAAGTAAACTAGTATATTCAAACGTATATGTCTAAAACCACGATGGGCACCAAAGAAGGGGACTTGTGATTATTTTCACGATAATCTCCATTACTCTAATATGATAGAAATATATTACATAAATTTCGAAGCCAACTATGTACCTTGGCATCATCATCTAATTTAATTCGTATTGTGTTAAATTATATAATAATAATGAAACCTTTCTATATGCATCAGTATAATGTGTTATCACACAATAGCCTAGTAAATGTACAACGGTTTCAAGTACTTCAGTGCGAACCTGGGACAACGACATCGTTCAGAGCACAAAATTACAGAATGATGATATTAAATCAGCCCACCGGTATAGAGAGAGAGAGAAAGTTGACACGCGTAATGAAATTACATTACGAAGCCGTGAGAGAGGATTAACAATACTGGCTATTTCTGACTTTTGTGAGGTTAGTGGGGCCCTTAAAAGGGCCGTTTTACGGAGAAGGGGCTTAAGCCTTCTTCTCGGTTTTCTTCGGGAGGAGAACCGCCTGGATGTTGGGCAACACACCACCCTGGGCGATGGTGACGCCGGACAGGAGTTTGTTCAGCTCCTCGTCGTTGCGAATGGCGAGCTGTAAGTGACGAGGAATGATCCTAGTCTTCTTGTTGTCACGAGCTGCGTTGCCAGCCAACTCGAGAACTTCGGCCGCCAGGTACTCCATCACCGCGGCCAGGTAGACTGGCGCACCGGCACCAACTCGCTCTGCGTAATTGCCCTTACGCAAAAGACGGTGGATACGGCCTACCGGGAACTGCAACCCAGCACGGCTGGATCGAGACTTTGACTTTCCCTTCACCTTGCCTCCCTTTCCACGACCCGACATGATGCTACTCCTACTTGCAGCTGTTTAACTACAAGAACGACGCCTCGCCCAAAATGATGCAGGGCCCGACGGTAACCTTCACTTTTACGCCAACGTCAATAATCGACAGCGGACCAATCGTAAAGTCACAAACGTTTGCGCTGTTTCTATTGGCTCGCACTGGGAAGGCAGTACGGCATTGTCCCTGCGACTTAAATATTTTTCTCCCTCCGGAATATCAGTAATATTGTATCTATTCTCATATTTAATAACTTGTGTTTGGCTATAATGCTATCTCGGCCCCCTAGACTGAAGCGAATCAGTTGGTGATCAAGAAGACACTGGCGACCAAGTCGCTGCCTAGTGGATCGCCACGTACTGAGTGTTATCTAGGAAACTTTGCCGACTTGTCGCAGGAGTGAAACCTCCTAAGTGTGTTAACCTCTGTGCTCATCATTATTATTAAATTATTGTACACTAACTTTAAAGTGAGAAACCGTAACATTGAGTAACATTGAGTGTAGCTGATTACCAGGGAACATTTTAGACTTGCCGCGGAAGAGAGACCTGCTCAGTGTGTGTGAACTTCTGTGCTCATCCTCATTATTGTTTTAAAATATTGTACGGTAACTCTCTTTTAACGAGAAACCGTAACATTGCATGTTGCTGTTCACTGGATGAACCCATAACGATAAACGCAGTGAGCCCCGCTCGACATATACAGTGTTGTAGGCGAGGAAATATCGACTAGTGCTGCACCAGTGTGATTGTACTGTACAGCAACAACCAGTGCATAGCATCGCGCGGGATAGTTTTCTGTGAGTTCCGTTCTGAGTTGTGCAAAAGCAAATACTAACGACATGGAGGAGAACGAAGAAAGTGGCCAACCTCCACCATCACCCCATCTAGACCAAGCCTCCACCTCAACCGACATATCAGCCAACGTGAAGCCTACATTTGCCACACCACAGCCGAAAAAGAAGCAGAAGCGGAAGAGACCAACCCAACTCAGCGACACCAAGCCAGTGAAAACAGGTATGTCTAGTGCTGACCAGACGACAGACTCTAACAGTGAAACTGATTCAGAGAACGTCATATCTACACTGCTCAATAGTTTTTCTCCAACTGAATCAGACAGAGGGCTCTTCATCAGGCGGGGAACGAAATCAGCATTTAGAGAATTGAAGCAACAAAATGACCTAACTTTCACTTCTCACCTTCTTTCGCAAACAGACCGGGTGGTAATTTTCAGCTCTAGAGAACAGCTCTCCAAATTCTCAGCTAAATTCAGCCCTCTATATTTTGGCCCTAAAGCTATATTTGAAGCTCTACCAAATTCAACCCTTACGGCACCTTGGCTTACGGCGTTGGACAGAACCCGCACTCCCAACCTGCCCCCTTCTCCAGTACCAGAAACCCCGCCAAACCCCAGCGAAAACGATTGGAAAACCGTAACCCATGCCAAAAGGAAACCTGTCCTGACTCCAGCTATCCCTCAAACATCCACCCACACCGATCCTGCCTCTTCTGAACAAAAATACACTGTAAAAATCCATAATCACTCATTAAACACCAACAACCCCTTTTTCATCAAAGACCTAATCACACAAAATCATCTACAGATCCCTACACCTAGATATTTCTGGGCATACACCACAAGAACTACCACTCTCCTTTTTCCTAACATACAGACCGCAGAAAAGTTCGTCCACGCCATACCCCCTGACTCTTTCGGCCCACATGCAAAATTGATTCTCATGCCAGCACACATGTCAGCCACTCAGCCACCCCCTCCCAAAGATATCAGCGTGGTCATAAAGTCTATTGAACACAGCATTTCTATGGACACTCTCAAACAAGAGTTACTCGACCAAGGCTACAAAGTCAAAAACGTAGCAAGGATCATTTCGGCACAGACCAGAACCGAAACCCAGTTAGTGAGAGCTTTCCTCGAAGACGTGGAAACTTCAGACGCCATGTTGAGAGGCGTGCTACTATGCGGAAAGTTCTACAGAGTCGAACCTTCGAAAGAATTCGTAAGACTACGCCCATGCTTACAATGCGCGCAATACGGACATGATAACAGTACCTGCAACAACATCCCTAAATGCCACAAATGTGGACAGAATCCTAATATCTGCAAGACAAAGCATACGACCAACGAGAAATACTGTGCCACTTGCGACAGCAAAGACCACTATACGGGACAAATAATATGCACCAAATACCCACGTAACCCGCAATCCCTACAACCTCTCGAAAACAAACCCCGCCATGTGGCAATCCTAGCGTCATCCCCCACCCCGCCCATCAAACCCTCACAAGCCTTCCCCGCTCTTATACCAACACCTTCACAAAGCCCCAACAACACAACATTCGCCTCAATCACAAGAGAGGGTACACCAAACATCACTACCAGCTCACCAGTGAAAACCTTAGCCATCCCAGAACCTCATCCCACTCCCACCCCAGAAGCACGCAAAGCCACGACATCCAAGAAAACAGACGACAGTATACCGGTCGACCTAGAGACAGTCAAGACAATAACCAAAAACCTAGAAAAATACATAGACGACAAGATCTCAGCCCTAGAAGACAAACTCATGACTTTCATAGTAGCACTCCTGGCGTCTGATGAAACTCCTGTCAAGAGGAAGGCTACACTCAAAACGGCTAATACTACAGCCAAAAAGATCCTCAAAAAACGTGTACTGCACAACTTCATCGATAAAAAACTGAGAGTGACCATAGAACCCATGAACTTCCCTCCCCAACATAAGACCCGCACGAATGATAACGCTTGTCGAGCTAATGACCGAAGCAACACCGATGTACGCCCGAGCTCCTCCACCACCACGTAATGGGCCACCACGCACGACAGAGACATGACCTGACTATTATACACAGCAACATACGTAACCTTTACGGTAATCGCACCGAACTGGAGCACTTAATTTTGGAACGCGACCCGGACATAGTTAGCCTAAATGAAACCCATCTAGGTGTGAATGATAAATTTACAATGCGTGGATATCGTTTTATCCGTAAAGACAGAAATCGCCGAGGAGGGGGAGTTGCTTTACTCTGTCGCGACACACTTCCTATAACTGACGTCACGAACCCTCCACAATTCAACAACTTTGAACATGTCACTATCAAACTCGCCATACACAATTACCCCATATTCATCACCACACTCTACGTCCCACCAAACGCGCCATTCCCCACGCCACTCATCAACCATCTCAACACAAATCATAAATCCATAATACTCAGCGACCTGAATGCATCCAACATTGCACTTGGAGACAGAAGGACAAACGCAGCAGGGCGACAACTAGAACTTATTCTTCACCGCACCGACTTCAAACTAATACCTACAGCCCCAACTAGATATCCACAAACAGTCAACGATATCCACGCCACAACCCCAGACAGAATACTGACAACACCACCAATATTTAATAGAGTGCTCCAGGCCGAAATTCTTCCCCCACTGAACAGCGACCATTGCCCAATCGAACTAAAAATCACCACCCCCATTTGGAGCCCAACAGCCCCAATTACCCCTAGAAAAAGTTATAAATATCATCAATCGGATTGGGATACATTTACAGAATACTTTGACTTGAACCTCCCCCCTCCCTCAGAAATCAAATCGTTAGAAGACCTTGAAAATGCGGACGAAATACTGCTAAAAGTTACGTGTGACGCTAGAGACAAAGCGGTGCCGCGCACGAGAAATGACGGAACAATAAGAAGACGATTACCCCCGTATATCATCGACATTATCAAGACCAAGCGGCGAGCACACAGACTGTATATGAGAGACCACAGTGATGATAACAGAAGACTCTACCGAAAACTCCAACAGGACGTTCGGAATGCAATACAACACTACGAACAGACAAAATGGAGAAACATTATCAACCAGCTAAACTCTAATCACAAAGACAACCCTGGTAGGTTTTGGAAACTGATAAACAAGTTAAAGGGCAACACCTTCCCACAATATCCTCTCATAAACCAACATGAAGTCATATTCAACACAGAAGACAAACTGGAACACTTCCACCGCATCCTATCCCGAATACACACCGTCCCACACCATCCAGATTACAATGAACCACACTACAATGCAATCACCGCACAAATCGAGAACAACCCAGACATATTTAATCCCTTGCGCATACCTTACGAACCACAACCATTGGATCACCCCATCATAGCGCCCATAACGACACAAGAAATAGAACATGCCATTCACAAAACACGAAACACCGCAGCCGGCCCCGACAGCATTCACAATATACTCTTCAAAAATTATCCTCCCACAGCCTTAAACTACCTCGCTAACTTGTTTACAGCAAGTCTGTATATTGGCGCACTACCAGCCCGATGGAAGCTCGCACATATACTTATGTTTCCAAAACCTAACAAAGACGCCACTGACGCAAACAACTATCGACCAATCAGCCTGACCCAGACCATCTGCAAACTAATGGAAAGAATCATAAACAATAGACTACACCATTTCATTGAGGACAATGACATCATCCCAGACACACAAGCCGGATTCAGAAAAGGCATAGAAATCCCAGACCAAATCCTCAAAATCTTGACACCAATTGAATCCGGCTTTGAGAGACACATGACATCAACAGTGGTGACAATCGACACAACCAGAGCATTTGACTCCATTTGGCATGACGGACTACGATATAAGCTACACAACATCGGCCTTCCCCCACCCCTAACCCGCTGGCTATCAGATTTTATTCGTAACAGAACCGCCCACATAAAAATTAACAGCTCCCTATCCCAACCATTCCAAATTGAAGGCGGAGTCCCACAGGGCACAGTACTCTCCCCAATCCTTTTCAATATATATGTTTCTGACATCCCCATCCCACCCCGCGAAGGCGTACATATCGGACAATTTGCTGACGACATTATTATCACAGCCACAGCCCACGACATCAGATACACAAACAGCCATGTCAACGAAACACTACGGAACCTAAACGTCTGGCTAGACATGTGGCGCATGAGAATCAATCCTGCAAAGTCACAAACAATGATTCTAAAAAAGAGACGCTACCCCAAAAAACTCATGAGAGATCGTTATGCCATCCGCTGCAAAAACTCCATAATCCCATACACCAACCACATCACATACCTCGGCATCACCATATCAAACAAACTGAAACTACACCGTCACGTCATCAACATCAAATCACGCATCACAAACGCCATCAAACTCCTCTACAACGTCGCAGGCAACCAAGCAAAGCCAGGGTGCCGGCCACATACAACAGCTCTAATTTACAAATCAATTATCCGACCGTCACTTTTACACGCGTCCCAGCTGTTCTCCAGAGTATCTAACTCTCAACTTTCTCAATTAGAATCACTGGAACGTAGACTTCTACGCAAAACATTTCAACTGCCACGAAACACACAAAATAGAACAGTATACACCATCTCTAACATCAAACCCATCACCCTATATATACAACACAAAAACATAAAATACACACATAAAGCTATTAATAAAAATTTCACCTCTGTACTCTTCCAAACAATACCACCCGGTCAGCCCCACCTCACAGTCTCCCGTCTGATGAATGACCACCAAGAATACTTAGCAAGGCAGCACTAGACAACCACACACCAAACAACCTCTCCCCCGTGCTTTCTTCTTCAAGCAAAACTATCTATAACACAACAAAATCTAAGACCTGAAAAGGGTTATACAAAATCCCTAAAGCAGGTCCACGGCACAGATGTTCTGTGTCCAAATGTCGTCGTCGTCGTCGTCGTCGGGCTCATCATCAGACGAGCACCATGCCCCCCAAAGCTTCCGGAAAGGCTGCCAAGAAGGCCGGCAAGGCCCAGAAGAATATTTCGAAGGGCGATAAGAAGAAGAAGCGCAAGAGGAAGGAGAGCTACGCCATTTACATCTACAAGGTTCTGAAACAAGTTCACCCAGACACGGGAATCAGTTCAAAGGCTATGAGCATCATGAACAGCTTCGTTAACGACATCTTCGAGCGCATCGCCGCGGAAGCTTCGCGGCTCGCGCATTACAACAAGCGGTCGACCATCACCAGTCGGGAGATCCAGACAGCCGTCCGTCTCCTGCTACCCGGTGAGCTGGCCAAGCACGCCGTCAGTGAAGGGACCAAGGCCGTCACAAAATACACTAGTTCCAAGTAAGCGGGAGTGCTTGCTAGGGAATCAGCAACCGGCCCTTTTAAGGGCCACAAGTTATTCATAACAGAGTAGATGAATGAAGAACAACAGCGTTTCCCACCGAGTGAAAATTTAAATAATCACCCCGATAACACTTCTAGGATAGATAATACATTATAGGCAGTCCATGGGAGACTTGGATCCACGAGGCAAATTCGTTTCCTTAATAGTTTCGTACGACTTATATGAGAGCGCGGTGTCATTCCTACTCACTTGGCAGCATTAATTGTTGAGGGAAAACAACTTAGAAGGTAACTTGTCGACCGCGGTCATAATCCTTCCGCAGGCCACTACTGAGAATCTGTGGACATACGGGTAATCTATCTTTATTGAAACTCGGGTTCATAACATACGACTGATACTTTATATATCTGTCACGTAATCCATCAAGAGACAAATGTCCCCCCCCCCCCTAGTCAGTAGCGAGCTTCAGTCCATTCGTAGTAGCCGCCGGTGCAAGAAGTGAATTGAAGTTTGTGTGAAGTTCCGTAGTATGGCATGAAAATGATGTCGAAAATCCGACTACAGTTCCACAACCATGTGGTTGAAAGGAGGCTCCGCTGTTGAACAACAATCCACCTGTGGCTTAACTTAGAATGCCGACTAGCTGTTTTATTAATCCCGTGTCAATCCAGCAGTGTGTGACGTTGAAACGTAACCAAACTGCCGTTGATAGATAGATTTATCATCTATCCCAATGACATCCAACGAGCTTGGTAATTTAGGTACAGAGTCTAAGCAGGCAGTTTACGTGTGTGTGTGAGCGAGTGCAGGTTTTATCGAGTGCACCCCAATCCCATCGTCCTCAAGTGCCTACAGATTACGCAGTTTCATCGGCAACGGCCATACCATGTTGAAAATACCGGTTCTCGTCCGATCACCGAAGTCAAGCAACATTGGGCGTGGTCAGTACTTGGATGGGTGACCGCTTGGGAACACCACGTGCCGTTGGCGATTTTTTTTTTTACGTCACTATTTCCAGCGTGTTCTAATAAGACTTATGGGATATTATGTTCCCTTCCCTATTCCAGCTATAGCTTGGATGATGACGCCGCTGCATAATTGTAGAGTAATTGATAATTCTTAAGTACTTGCAGCTCCGTATTGAAACTTATGACTGGTAGCATATTCATATGAGACGGTTCACTTCTCTGCGTTTTCTCGAAGAAGGGAATATGTATTCAGGGGATTGTGAACGTACCTCGCGCTCTCCCTAGAAGTTAGAGACATTTTAGGTAAAGAATGTAATATACTGTACATATATGGCTAATTAAAATCCCATTAGTTACTACATTTCAGTGGGTAGTACAAATTCCATAATGAAAATATCTCTGTCCTAGTAGTTGTATCCTTTAAAGAAGCTCGTTGTTTTCCCATGATGAAGGGCAGAACTTGGTCGGTAGAAATTTAAACAGACTGCATTATCAGACCAGGCGTTATTTCAATATCAGCGTTTAGTTTAGGAAATATAGCAATAGCGGAGTTGGGAGAAGTAGTTATAGCATGTACAGTAAGTATAAACAGTTCGCTGTACTGTACAGTGAATATAAATATTTGAATGTACGATGGCAAAACATCAGACATACAGTACGTAGCTCACATATCTTTAAAAATAAATAAATAAATAAATAAATAAAAATAAAGAAGACATTCTGAGGAGTGAGTGGAAAGTGCATATTATAATGAATATTTTTAACTCTCAGTTGACATTGAGAGAGAAAGCCATGCATCGGGGAACCGGTGACTGTTTTTGCGTTACCTTCTGCTATTGGCGTTGTTGGTTAGTAACGAATGAAAGGGGTAGGACGCGGAATCAAATGTCAAAAAACGATAGGGAAATAATAGTAACTGGTTGTATTTCGATCGAGCTCGGCGTGCTGATTCACCAGTGGGGTGTTTCACAAAGTTTACAATCTTTGGAAATTGTGAACTCTGTTTGTAAACTTCTGTTTCACAATCTTTGTTTGTAAAGGTGGACTGTACAAAGGAAATCAAATCTTTACGAATGAAATTTTGCGCTCTTTACAAGTGATATGTTTGTTTCACAACGAAGGAGTAATTTTACAAACGTGTAAACTAAACTTTACTAGTGAAGTTAGCACATTTTCTACAGTAGCCCTGTTGAAATAGCTTCTAATTGTGAATGAAAAAAATAAACACATATGTATAAAATCAATTTTATAGTAACAGGGTACCATTAAGAATTACACTGAAGCAGTTGTGATGTTATTGAGTAGTTCTAGCGACTCAGACGAAGATTTTGCATTTAGGCCTAACGTAGAATTTTCCGGCCACGTTCGTATCATTGTACGAATATTAATGAAAGGTTTCGAATGAATCCCGCGCTATACTTCAGAATACCGCGTTAGTTCTTATATACGAGGAACGTATTTAATAAATACTCGCACTTAAAGAAGAAAAACTTTGCACCGAAAACCAATCACTTAATAATGCAATGTCGGCATTACTTACGCAGTATTCTGAAGTCGTTCCGAATCCCATTTCGCTGTAATCTCTCCTACAAGATATGGGACATCACATGCAACATCTGAAAGGGAAAAGTGGTGCCCTAACCTCAAAGCGAGAACTGCATTGGTTGCATAGTAGCTCTCAGTTCCCTGCGTTAGCAGATAAGAACGGAATTTATAAGATTACAGTGTGCAAAAGTTCACACATGGTAGTTGATGTTGTTACAAGATTGAAAAAACTCGAGGCGGGTTATTGATCACCGAATGTGCTTACTCGGGCAAAGGATTTTTATGCTCCTCCTGCTGGGTTCCCTAATGTTGGCGAGGTTATGGATGAAACAATAAAATATACTGATGGACCAGCAGAGAGCGAAGTTGATTTTAATGGATGGACATGTTAGCTGCTCTATCAACTGCATATAACTACGTGGGTCAAATCCATTATTTATCAATTATTTGAATGAATTTCGCGCTAACTTTCGTCAGTTAAGTCGTAGGCTAATTAATGCATTGGTATGCTCGACCAATTGCATGCCGCGAAACTCCGTTGTCGCCGATGTAGCAAAATCTAAATAAAATATATATAAAAAAATATAAACATGTCCATCGATAGTTCTAAAATTACAGCTACTTTACCTCTGATCCTTAGTGATTTTTGTAAACTGTCGTTGGCGATTTTGTTCAACCAATTATGCGTATTTGTAAGTTTGTTTCGCCGATTTTGTAAAGTTCGTTAAAACATACAAGTGAATAAGATTGCATTGTGAAACACAGTTAACAAGCATATGTAATATTTCCGTTGTTAATTGTATATTGTTAATTTGTAATTTGTTAGCGTTGTGAAACATGCCCCCATTTACCTTTAGAGGTAATATCTACATTAATATTTAGTTAAAATTTAAAGAAATTTTAAACGAATGGAAGCTGCATTTTAATTCACCCCAAATTACTATGTTCCCTTTCAGATTATCAGCTGTTGTTGTTGTTGTTGTTGTATTGTAAGTTCTCACTTATTGTTAGCTAGCCGTACCCGTTCGCTCCGCTCCACCTGTTAGAAATAAATATAAAGTAATTACATAATTAAAATAGGACGTCTGATCCAGGGAACAACTTTTACAACAGCGCAAGATAATCTGCTTCGCATATTACCCAATTTTTTTTTAGCACTGCATTTATTGCATATATATTTTATGTATTTTAACACGATTCAATTGAGCATAGTTAAAATATGAATTATTAAAATAATGGATTGCCAAGCTAAAGTACTATTACTGCATACTAAATCAATACACTCTCGTTGTTCGTTAATTCTCTGAGATTAAAATGCGTGTACATAAATATTATTTTAAGAAATACAGAAAACGAATGTACAAAATAGCCTATCAAATTTTCTGTGCATAAGAAGCTATTTTAATCTTACCTGTCCTCGATTTACTCAGACGTTACTGTAATAACATTATAGCATTATGTCCATCTAGAGAAACTACAGTTTCCAATGGTGAAATAATAACTAATTATACAAATCAGTTAATTTACGAGCTTGTGATATTACTTCATACAAACACAGAAACATTCCCTGTAGGCTATGTTTAATAGCTTTCGATTGTTTGTTGATGTCCAAGGCCCCTGTTTCGATTGTTGTTGTCCAAGGCCCCTTATAGACGAAGTCATTTGTTCTTAATTCATTGCACCGTCTTAGATAGCGTTATTTTAATTTTAAAACTCATTTATCTCATTAAATATCAGTCCTATCAAAATGTTGTAAAAAAATAAAACTTAACGGAAATCATTTTTAAAGGAACATCTGTTATGTAACATTTTTTCTCAAATATCAATAATAAGCGAGATATTTCGATTTATTTAATTCAGGCCCCCTTATAACTCCCCTTTTAAATAATGTATTTCGAATGCCATATAGCCTAAAATCTAAGTTACAACAAACTTAATTTATATTCCAGTTTTCATATAAATCGGTTCAGCCATTATCGCGTGAAAAGGTAACAAACATACAGACAGACATACAAACAAAAATTTCAAAAATGCGATTTTCGGTTTCAGGGTGGTTAATTATATATGTTAGGACCAATTACTTTTGGAAAATCGAAACTTACCAGAAAAATTTCGGCTACAGATTTATTATTAGTATAGATAGTACGAGATACGACCGCAATTTTGTACGACTAGTGTAATGAAGGAATGCAAAAAATTATTTTGGAACTTTGCAATGTTAGTCTATCATTAAAATAAAATTAAATCTTAATTCGTCCCTTTTGCAGGAGTCTTCTTCATCCAGTATGTTGTTGGCTGATATGGAGGAGGAGGGGGGGGGGACATGCTCTAAAGGGATTAAATTTGCTTAGCAAATCGATATGGTGACTAACGCTTGCAATGCGTCATAGCTATAATTGTACTGCGCGGTAATTTCAGAGTAATAAGAGTTCAGTTCAGGGATCTGCTAATTTCTTCATATTGTGTTCGGCAATGGAATAGTACCGCAGTAGCATTAAGAGGTTTTTATAATTTGAACTGATATGTGCAGGTATATTGACCCCCCCCCCCTCCCACCGCTGGCCGACGCGGACTGCAATGACAACAGTAAGCCACACGTCATACGTAAGCCTTTCTTCTTCTTCATCTTTGCTCGCCTGGCAAATACAGTCTTGGATTTCACATATTCAATTTTTCACAGTCCCAACTCCCTTGCATGGACGTGTTTTCACGTACCTTTAAAGTTTCTCCTCTCATTCATTCAGTCTATTCGCAAGCCTGAGGGTTTTCCGTGGTTTTCCCTAAGGAGCTAAGACAAATGTAGGGATGAGCCCAGAAAGAAAAGGGCATTCACTTCCTTAGACCCTGGTAACTGCTCTTTTTAGAGGAAGGAGGAGGAGAAAGAAACCCCCCCACCCCCACCGACGTGGACTGCAATGACAACAGTAAGCAACACGTTATATGTAAAGCCTTTATTATTATTATTATTATTATTATTATTATTATTATTACAATGGGACTAAAGGTGGTGTAGATACACTATGTCAAATGTGCCACAATCTTTCCTGCAATAGAAAGACGAGGCGCTGGCCACTAGCAATATTTTACAACATGCTAAATATTGCAAGTATAAATTCATGGATAATTTATAGTTAGAAGAACTCAGAAAACAATATCAAGAAAACAATTCATTTTCCAATTGTGTGAAGAGCTGACAAAACCGTGGATGCAGCACCGCTTTGCACGTCCTACTTTACACCGATCTCTGCGGGCAACAATTGAAGAACATCTGAACATTGCTGTGCAACAACAATGCCAGGTAATGCAGCCAGATGGTGAACGTACTGTTTGCTATAAATGTCCTGCAAAGAAGAGGAGAATGATGACAACATTTTGTGGACTTTGCAAAAAGGGGTTCTGCAGAGAACATCGCGCTGTTGTTTGCACTAATTGTAAATAGGACAATAACATGAACGTAAAGACTTTATGACAAACTTAAAATTAAATGAACACTAATGGCTACGAAAAGTGTAAAAGTTGTTAAATGTGTGATATTGAGTTGATTTCAGTTAATTAAAATGTGAGTAGTAAAAATTACGAATGCTTACCTTTAACATGAGTACAGTGATGATTACCTGTCTAGGGTTAAGTAGTCGCGTGGTGAGTTTAGGAATTCCCAGACCACCTCTAAGATTGTTTAAAATAAAGGTATTGTAATCGTACGTTTCTGTCTTTTGTCAATAGTAACGTTGACCTTTCTTTTTCGAGAAAACAAAATCTGTTGTACAGTTAAAGGTACTGAAATAGTAAGAAATTTTCTGAAATCCCCACGCGTTTGCAAGTGTAAGTCTCTGTTGTAACCTGTTGATTTACGAGAGACTGCGTGTGCTTCCGTACAGTGTTTCTAAAATGTGCAGTAACGAGTCAGAAATCATTGGAATGTAGTGTAGGTGTGTTTGTTATAACCGGGAATCAATCCGCAGTACTTGACCAATCAACTACGGGAAATATCAGAAAAATTGGCAGGAGTTAGCAAGAAAAACAAAGGTAAAATATCACGTGAACGAGCACCGATACCGAGCACTATGTACAATATACCCTAGAGAAAAAGACAAGAAAACAAAAGTCAACCGCTGCAAGTGTTACGAAGTGGTGTGTGAAACATATAATGAAGAATGTCTGCGGGAAGCGCATCTAGTGAGATAAAGGGTGAAATGGAGGATTCTGCTAAAAATAAAGAAAGGAAGAAAAATGTTTACAGTTAATACAAGTATTGTTTTCTCTTGTGGGTTTATGTTTAGTATAATAGATGTGTGTGTGTGTGTGTGTGTGTGTGTGTTTCATTAAAAATTAGCATATCCTTAATGAATACATCCTAAGTGGTATAAATGAAATTGTATAAACTGCAGGGAATCTTAAAATATGAAAATTGCGATAGTTGTTTTCTTTACAGTCCGACCTTTTTTAATAAACTAGTGTGAGATATGAAGTTTTGCACATTTAAGGGTTGTTAACATGAATGTAAGGAATATATATTATGATATGATATGATATGATTCTCAAATACTCTGTCCTGCTGACCCTTCACATTTCTGTATTCGGGCGAGTGTGTATTCTTCTTCTTCTTCTTCTTCTTCTTCTTCTTATTATTATTATTACTATTACTATAATTATTATTATTATTATTATTATTATTATTATTATTATTATTATTGTGTGAAGAGTTGTATCGGAAGTGCTTTATAGACTAAATTAATAATTTCTATCTTAACTGAAATATTTACATTATATTTCACACAGTATAGTTACAGGTAGCATAAATTCAGATAATGGTTTTTATATGGGAATCTACTTCTTGTGTTTAGAGGCTACATTTATACAGAGTTAATAATTTCTCCCCTATGTAACATATTTCCATGAAATTTTATACGCATCTATGCAAAAACGAATTATGCTCGTGTAATTAGGGAATTAGGGAAAAATTAGTGTTTCTGATAATTTTTAATGTTTTAATAGAAATTATGCTCCTAAAAGATGACTAGCCTGCCATATTTTTCGCAGTTGGTAACAAAATGCTAGATTCATGGATATACTCCATAATTTAGTTGTTCATTATATGTTCAAGAAGTGTTGAATTTTTCTTGGAGAAATTAAGCTCCTTCATCCAGACTCTGAAAAGTGGCTGCTGTCGAATTCGTAAAGCGCCACCAAGAGATGAATATAACATCTAAGTTTGCAGGATGTAGCAGCTAAATTTTAAGCCGTATAGAGTTTAATATTTGATTAATGTGTGGGTAGAAGAATTGAAAGTTAACTCAGGTTTACTTGTAATGCACAGCCTGTTAAATATGTCGTAAAAAAAAAAAAAAAAAAAAAAAACTAGTTGCACAAATCTCAGTAAACGTGCCAATTAAATGAATGCTAACGTATTATAGATTGCTTTTCGCGTATTAAATGAAAGTACACATCTTGTCCTATGACCTCCATAAGGGAAGGTTTAACAATATAAAACAGCCACTGACCCCACGAACAAAAATCAACTGAAGAGCGTGACTTAAAAAAAAAAAAAAAAAAAAAAAAAAAAAAAAAAAAAAAAAAAAAAAAAAAACTCATGTTTTGTCCCACCTCTTACTGATATTGATGTTTTGTATGTTGTTGTGCACAATGCCTAGCTTTTGTTTAAGCCTAGATATTACTTAAACTTCGGTTATGATGAAGTTGATTTTCTTACATAGTTTTGCGTTCTGGACAACTGTGCGCCGGCATCTCTCGGAACATCCGAGATCAGGTCCCTATCCCCTCCACCGCAAAGTCAAATAGCGTCTGTCACTTGATTTTGAATATTAAACAAACATACCATCACGGCATTTCCGTTATGGCATCTGGTGTCATCAATAAGCTACAAATAAAGGAAAGAAAGAAAGAAGAAAGAAAGAAAGAAAGAAAGAAAGAAAGAAAGAAAGTAGCACAGTCACTGTCCTGAACAAGGTACGCAAGTATTATTTTAATTAATGCGTATCGCCTACCAGCCGCCGAAACTATTCGACAGGAGAGTGAATATCCTACACGGTCCTGTAAAAATGTTCTGAATACACTAAATGACGTGTAATTTTTTTTCTATTATTAGGACAATTGAACGTGTCATTGCTCCTGCGGGTTGCTTTGTTTCACACCACAGAGAATTCAGGTTCTCTACCCCCCGGGATTCTAGAGATAAGAGAGCGATGAGGTTAAAGGAGTAGGCGTTTGTTCGTGTTTTTGTTTTTACTTTAGAAAAATTGCGAAACGTGACGCAATAGCGATAAGTTTTATGAACAAGTTTGCTGAATCGACCAATTGAAGGTAATTTATATTTTGCTAAAGAAGAGAGGAGATTAATGAAATCAGTTATTGTAATAATCGTAGTAGATTGAAGGAATTGTTTGTATTCAAACTCCTTTTGTGAAATAAGCTGCTCGGATGCTTATCAGGGTGACGGTTATAAATGTTATCGTAATACCCACCCGAGGTCACAAAGGTCACAGTCTTCCGCTTGTCCTTTCCTAAGCAGACCACGTCTGTACTATCGAAAATAATGAGTCACAGTTATAGTTTCGTGAAAGTAAAAAATGTTAGATAGGAGACAAGTAGCTACTCTTATACAATCATAATCACATTTTGTATCCAATATAGTATAAACGAGCTACATGTAAGTACTGTGTAAAGTTTCATTAAAACAATATATTATATATGAGACAAGTCACTAATTTTTGTCAAAACGCATCGTCTATAAAGGGGTAGTTTCTCCTCTTATACAGTAGTGACTATAGTGCGAAGTTTCATGGAAATATGTCACATTTTTAGTCCAGCTAGATTTGCTTTCTGGACCACTTTGAGCCTTGGCGCTTGTGATCGGTCGGACGGAGGATCACTCGTCCCGGCGGCGTTAACCCTTAATTTGGTAAATATATATAATGTGCAATATTATAGAACTGTGAAATTTTTTTTTAATTTTCCTAAGAAACTTTGTTATCCATCGTTCTATTAAAAAATTGTTTATTAACCTATAGGATACATTGCGATATTTGTCAAACAGGCTGTGGGAAAATGCTGATACGGTGAGGAATGGAAAGGGAGAAACCATTTATATTATTGAGGTGACCTTGAACTGAGGGTAGTAGGAACGAGACCTGGAGTACGGTACAACCGGCTCTTCCGAGAAATAACTAGTGGCCCTGAAAAGGGCCTTTTTGCGGGCAGGAGTACCTTTGTTAATTCAAGCCCTCTCGCCGCGGATGCGCCTAGCCAGCTGAATATCCTTGGGCATAATGGTCACGCGCTTGGCGTGGATGGCGCAAAGGTTGGTATCCTCGAAGAGACCGACGAGGTATGCCTCGCTTGCCTCCTGCAAGGCCATTACGGCTGAGCTCTGGAAACGGAGGTCGGTTTTGAAATCCTGAGCGATTTCACGCACCAAGCGCTGGAAAGGCAGCTTGCGGATGAGGAGCTCGGTGCTCTTCTGGTAACGACGGATCTCGCGAAGAGCAACTGTACCAGGTCGGTATCGATGGGGTTTCTTCACGCCTCCAGTAGCCGGTGCGCTCTTCCTAGCGGCCTTCGTTGCCAGCTGCTTTCGTGGAGCCTTGCCTCCCGTGGACTTACGCGCAGTTTGCTTCGTACGTGCCATCGCTTACTCCTTCGTCCTCGCAACCCAAGTTGACGCAATACAGTCGCGCCCGCTGCCCCCAAGAGGGGTATTTATGTCTTCGCCCGTTGAGAAGCCACGCCCCTTCCGTAATGTGATTGGTCCGCGGGTTTTAGTATATAAACCAAAAAATGACCCGCCGTCGAGATCATCATCACATCATTCTGCCGACGGACGAGGTACAGAGACGTACAACAGAGGCTCCACTGCATCTCCGAGAACTTCGCGTCACAGCATCGCAGTTTGGCCTTGAGATGAGCACCAGCAGCGGCGGGCGCGGACCGCCGCGACAACCACCTGACGCAGCAGTCGTCACGGACGATCACGGCGGGCAACTTTTCATCGTTCCGACAACTACGAAGAAGGGAAAGAAGAAAAAGAAGACTCACACTACCACGACTGGGACTACACTCGACCAACCTACAACTGACTCCCATGAGACCACTACGCTACAGACTAAATTGACAACACTAGACCCGTGGACCGAACTAAAAAACTGGCCGTCTGAAAGAGCGAACCGATCAGTAATGGTCGAAGACGCTGACCCAGACTTACTAGCGACGCTCCAACCTCCTCATCGAGCCGACACATTGACACTTGGACCAAGAACGAGAGTGTTCACATTCTCGACACGACTCAAACTACAGAAAGCTACGAGACCCGACCCAAAGCAATTCGGGAAGAAAGCCCGCTACATTGCGCCACCGACCGCAACTCTACAAGGACCTTGGACGCTACCGACTGATCCTCCTGCACCATCCCGATCCGTGAAACCCGACCGGCCCTCAGAAGGTCCTTCCTCTGAACCCACCAGACCCGAAACCCCTCCACTGCAACACATTCAGGACTCGTACTTTTACACCACGAGTGAATCTGCCTCTTCTGAAGGTTCAAATGAATCCGAAGGAGAGGTAGACCAAGACTGGCAGAACGCCAAGTCACGGCGCAAGAAGAAGACTCGACCAACCGCGAGCGCCGTTTCGACCACGGCAGCCGAGAAGGTCACGCCCAGTCCACAACCTGCTCCCCAGAATTCCCTTGCACCCACACCACCACCAGACCGAGACACCACAGCCGCAAGTGAACGACTCAAGAGCAGAACGACTGTGAAAATCACTAGACACACGACTGACAACAATAACCCACTGTTCATCCAGAAGCTTATAAGACAGAACAACTTAAACATGGAAACTCCGAGACAATACTGGGCCTACTCTACAGGAACGACGACACTTACCTTCCCGACGATTGACGAGGCGGAACGATTTGTTAAAGCCATACCGGCCAGAACTTTTGGACCGTCCGCACAACTTTTCATCGTCCATACACCATCTCACCAAGGACAAAGACTTCCACGAAACCGAGAGATCAGTGTCGTCATGAAGAATGTCGGCACCCAGATCCCGGAGGACGAATTGTTGCAGATTCTACGGGAAAAGTTCCCTGGAATCAAGCGCATCTCTAGAATAACCTCCGCCCAGACTAACCAGCCGACGCAGATGGTTCGACTTATAGTACAAGACGTGACCACAGCCGACCAACTTCTATGTGGAATCAACATAGCCGGACGTAATTACAAAGTCGAGCCAGCCCACGAGACAGTATTCCACAGACCGTGTCAGAACTGCGCCCAGTATGGACATGACAAAACCGACTGCCGAAACGACAAGACGTGTTTCACTTGCGGAAAAAATCCCGTCCACTGCAAACACCCACCAGACAACCAAGTCAAGTTCTGCGCCAGCTGCAAGAGCGATACCCACTATACGGGCCAAGCACGCTGTCCAAACTACCCCCGACATAACCCAACCCAACAAACTCCAACCCACATCCCGGTTCAAACACCCCAACAGATCCCTCCACCAATTCCTAAACCCTCACAATCCAGTCCAATCCAACTTCCCGAACCAAGACCTGGAATATCGTACGCCAGTGCGGTAAACCCGACAACGACCGACACGACAGAACCAACAACGGAACCGACACAGACTAACACCGAACAAATCGTAGCAGCAGCTCTAAATTCTGCAATGCAGAAAATAGAAAGCTACATCGACCAACAGATCAACAGACTGCGAGATGAAATTGTGATGTTCACAATTTCACTCCTCACGACAGACGCCCAACCCAAGACAAGACGAACGACTTTAGCAACAGCTAACCAGACAGCAAGACGGCTCTTACGCAGACAAGTTGCTCACCACTTTGTGGGTAACAAACTACAACTATCACTAGCACCACTGAAACGTGACACGACCAACCACAGACAAGCAACCAACAGCGGCCCTTCATAGGGCCGCGCGACAAAAGTAAACCACAACCAACACAGACAACAGCTTCATCCAGCCACATAAATCTGCAAGATAACAGCATCCAAGGCCAACGCAGCAGCCTGGTGTGAGCGGAGAAGACGCTGACCCGTAGAGAGTCCAACGAGCGAAGCCTAGCCGGGACCACGCCTCAACTGTCGCTACAGACAAAACATCGTAACCTGAAGAGGGCATATGTAAGACCCTAAAACAGGTTGCCCTTTGGGCAAACAACTTTGAGCTTGAGCTTGAGCCGTCGAGATCACTTTTAACCTTCGTCACACGAGCAACATGACTGGACGCGGCAAGGGAGGCAAGGGTCTTGGCAAAGGTGGAGCGAAGCGCCACAGGAAGGTTCTCCGAGATAATATTCAGGGCATCACGAAGCCGGCCATTCGTCGTCTCGCCCGACGTGGAGGCGTAAAGCGTATCTCCGGCCTCATCTACGAGGAGACGAGAGGTGTTCTCAAGGTCTTTCTGGAGAACGTAATCCGTGACGCTGTAACATACACCGAGCACGCGAAGCGGAAGACAGTCACGGCCATGGACGTGGTATACGCCTTGAAGAGGCAGGGGAGGACTCTCTACGGGTTCGGCGGTTAGACTGCCTACACACGTCTGCTGCCGAATCCGTCGGCAAAACGGCCCTTTTCAGGGCCATAAAATCCGTCTAAAAAGGGCAGTAGTTGTCGAGATTAATTTAATTCACCTTTACTGTGTGACCACTAGCTCAACAGGCCAGTGCGGAAAACAGAACTTATTTCGTAGGGGCACTTCAGTATCAGCAAAAGACGTTGTAAGAAATGCCTCTCCGTTTTTCAAATGGGTCTGACCCCAACGCTTGGTATATCAAGTGGAAAGACCGGATTCCTCTGTGAAGCCTTGCTCCTCGGATTATGTTACCTGTTACTGTAAACTTCTGTAAGTCAATAATCACTGTCCGAAGAATTGGTGGGTAATATGACAACGCAGGTAGGCAATGCTCACCAGACCGTAACAAGGAACCGAGGGGATTGACACATACTGAACATCACATCACCACGTTTTTGCAATGCCAACTTTTAGGTCATAGGAATCCAGTGTGGTAAACACTGGGGAGAAGAGGTACACATCGCATGTCAGAACACAGGACTTCGTCCTGTCAGACAACTTCCACGTATAGCTTGCGTCATTTCGGTTCGAACGAAACGACAGAGAGAGGGGAAATTCGAACGCAAATTGTCAAAGCCTTCGATTCCTACGAGAAGGTCATGTCATCATCTCAGTATTGGGGTTCCTGCGCGTGCGGCCAATATGTGCACCAACAAACAAACGCATTAGGAACTCTATTATAACGCCGTAAGTTGTTCACCAGTTATCGATTTCTTATTCAAAATTAGTTTCATTCGTAGTATGTAGTAAAGTAAACTAGTATATTCAAACGTATATGTCTAAAACCACGATGGGCACCAAAGAAGGGGACTTGTGATTATTTTCACGATAATCTCCATTACTCTAATATGATAGAAATATATTACATAAATTTCGAAGCCAACTATGTACCTTGGCATCATCATCTAATTTAACTCGTATTGTGTTAAATTATATAATAATAATGAAACCTTTCTATATGCATCAGTATAATGTGTTATCACACAATAGCCTAGTAAATGTACAACGGTTTCAAGTACTTCAGTGCGAACCTGGGACAACGACATCGTTCAGAGCACAAAATTACAGAATGATGATATTAAATCAGCCCACCGGTATAGAGAGAGAGAGAAAGTTGACACGCGTAATGAAATTACATTACGAAGCCGTGAGAGAGGATTAACAATACTGGCTATTTCTGACTTTTGTGAGGTTAGTGGGGCCCTTAAAAGGGCCGTTTTACGGAGAAGGGGCTTAAGCCTTCTTCTCGGTTTTCTTCGGGAGGAGAACCGCCTGGATGTTGGGCAACACACCACCCTGGGCGATGGTGACGCCGGACAGGAGTTTGTTCAGCTCCTCGTCGTTGCGAATGGCGAGCTGTAAGTGACGAGGAATGATCCTAGTCTTCTTGTTGTCACGAGCTGCGTTGCCAGCCAACTCGAGAACTTCGGCCGCCAGGTACTCCATCACCGCGGCCAGGTAGACTGGCGCACCGGCACCAACTCGCTCTGCGTAATTGCCCTTACGCAAAAGACGGTGGATACGGCCTACCGGGAACTGCAACCCAGCACGGCTGGATCGAGACTTTGACTTTCCCTTCACCTTGCCTCCCTTTCCACGACCCGACATGATGCTACTCCTACTTGCAGCTGTTTAACTACAAGAACGACGCCTCGCCCAAAATGATGCAGGGCCCGACGGTAACCTTCACTTTTACGCCAACGTCAATAATCGACAGCGGACCAATCGTAAAGTCACAAACGTTTGCGCTGTTTCTATTGGCTCGCACTGGGAAGGCAGTACGGCATTGTCCCTGCGACTTAAATATTTTTCTCCCTCCGGGCTCATCAGGACCAAGTCGCTGCCTAGTGGATCGCCACGTACTGAGTGTTATCTAGGAAACTTTGCCGACTTGTCGCAGGAGTGAAACCTCCTAAGTGTGTTAACCTCTGTGCTCATCATTATTATTAAATTATTGTACACTAACTTTAAAGTGAGAAACCGTAACATTGAGTAACATTGAGTGTAGCTGATTACCAGGGAACATTTTAGACTTGCCGCGGAAGAGAGACCTGCTCAGTGTGTGTGAACTTCTGTGCTCATCCTCATTTTTGTTTTAAAATATTGTACGGTAACTCTCTTTTAACGAGAAACCGTAACATTGCATGTTGCTGTTCACTGGATGAACCCATAACGATAAACGCAGTGAGCCCCGCTCGACATATACAGTGTTGTAGGCGAGGAAATATCGACTAGTGCTGCACCAGTGTGATTGTACTGTACAGCAACAACCAGTGCATAGCATCGCGCGGGATAGTTTTCTGTGAGTTCCGTTCTGAGTTGTGCAAAAGCAAATACTAACGACATGGAGGAGAACGAAGAAAGTGGCCAACCTCCACCATCACCCCATCTAGACCAAGCCTCCACCTCAACCGACATATCAGCCAACGTGAAGCCTACATTTGCCACACCACAGCCGAAAAAGAAGCAGAAGCGGAAGAGACCAACCCAACTCAGCGACACCAAGCCAGTGAAAACAGGTATGTCTAGTGCTGACCAGACGACAGACTCTAACAGTGAAACTGATTCAGAGAACGTCATATCTACACTGCTCAATAGTTTTTCTCCAACTGAATCAGACAGAGGGCTCTTCATCAGGCGGGGAACGAAATCAGCATTTAGAGAATTGAAGCAACAAAATGACCTAACTTTCACTTCTCACCTTCTTTCGCAAACAGACCGGGTGGTAATTTTCAGCTCTAGAGAACAGCTCTCCAAATTCTCAGCTAAATTCAGCCCTCTATATTTTGGCCCTAAAGCTATATTTGAAGCTCTACCAAATTCAACCCTTACGGCACCTTGGCTTACGGCGTTGGACAGAACCCGCACTCCCAACCTGCCCCCTTCTCCAGTACCAGAAACCCCGCCAAACCCCAGCGAAAACGATTGGAAAACCGTAACCCATGCCAAAAGGAAACCTGTCCTGACTCCAGCTATCCCTCAAACATCCACCCACACCGATCCTGCCTCTTCTGAACAAAAATACACTGTAAAAATCCATAATCACTCATTAAACACCAACAACCCCTTTTTCATCAAAGACCTAATCACACAAAATCATCTACAGATCCCTACACCTAGATATTTCTGGGCATACACCACAAGAACTACCACTCTCCTTTTTCCTAACATACAGACCGCAGAAAAGTTCGTCCACGCCATACCCCCTGACTCTTTCGGCCCACATGCAAAATTGATTCTCATGCCAGCACACATGTCAGCCACTCAGCCACCCCCTCCCAAAGATATCAGCGTGGTCATAAAGTCTATTGAACACAGCATTTCTATGGACACTCTCAAACAAGAGTTACTCGACCAAGGCTACAAAGTCAAAAACGTAGCAAGGATCATTTCGGCACAGACCAGAACCGAAACCCAGTTAGTGAGAGCTTTCCTCGAAGACGTGGAAACTTCAGACGCCATGTTGAGAGGCGTGCTACTATGCGGAAAGTTCTACAGAGTCGAACCTTCGAAAGAATTCGTAAGACTACGCCCATGCTTACAATGCGCGCAATACGGACATGATAACAGTACCTGCAACAACATCCCTAAATGCCACAAATGTGGACAGAATCCTAATATCTGCAAGACAAAGCATACGACCAACGAGAAATACTGTGCCACTTGCGACAGCAAAGACCACTATACGGGACAAATAATATGCACCAAATACCCACGTAACCCGCAATCCCTACAACCTCTCGAAAACAAACCCCGCCATGTGGCAATCCTAGCCTCATCCCCCACCCCGCCCATCAAACCCTCACAAGCCTTCCCCGCTCTTATACCAACACCTTCACAAAGCCCCAACAACACAACATTCGCCTCAATCACAAGAGAGGGTACACCAAACATCACTACCAGCTCACCAGTGAAAACCTTAGCCATCCCAGAACCTCATCCCACTCCCACCCCAGAAGCACGCAAAGCCACGACATCCAAGAAAACAGACGACAGTATACCGGTCGACCTAGAGACAGTCAAGACAATAACCAAAAACCTAGAAAAATACATAGACGACAAGATCTCAGCCCTAGAAGACAAACTCATGACTTTCATAGTAGCACTCCTGGCGTCTGATGAAACTCCTGTCAAGAGGAAGGCTACACTCAAAACGGCTAATACTACAGCCAAAAAGATCCTCAAAAAACGTGTACTGCACAACTTCATCGATAAAAAACTGAGAGTGACCATAGAACCCATGAACTTCCCTCCCCAACATAAGACCCGCACGAATGATAACGCTTGTCGAGCTAATGACCGAAGCAACACCGATGTACGCCCGAGCTCCTCCACCACCACGTAATGGGCCACCACGCACGACAGAGACATGACCTGACTATTATACACAGCAACATACGTAACCTTTACGGTAATCGCACCGAACTGGAGCACTTAATTTTGGAACGCGACCCGGACATAGTTAGCCTAAATGAAACCCATCTAGGTGTGAATGATAAATTTACAATGCGTGGATATCGTTTTATCCGTAAAGACAGAAATCGCCGAGGAGGGGGAGTTGCTTTACTCTGTCGCGACACACTTCCTATAACTGACGTCACGAACCCTCCACAATTCAACAACTTTGAACATGTCACTATCAAACTCGCCATACACAATTACCCCATATTCATCACCACACTCTACGTCCCACCAAACGCGCCATTCCCCACGCCACTCATCAACCATCTCAACACAAATCATAAATCCATAATACTCAGCGACCTGAATGCATCCAACATTGCACTTGGAGACAGAAGGACAAACGCAGCAGGGCGACAACTAGAACTTATTCTTCACCGCACCGACTTCAAACTAATACCTACAGCCCCAACTAGATATCCACAAACAGTCAACGATATCCACGCCACAACCCCAGACAGAATACTGACAACACCACCAATATTTAATAGAGTGCTCCAGGCCGAAATTCTTCCCCCACTGAACAGCGACCATTGCCCAATCGAACTAAAAATCACCACCCCCATTTGGAGCCCAACAGCCCCAATTACCCCTAGAAAAAGTTATAAATATCATCAATCGGATTGGGATACATTTACAGAATACTTTGACTTGAACCTCCCCCCTCCCTCAGAAATCAAATCGTTAGAAGACCTTGAAAATGCGGACGAAATACTGCTAAAAGTTACGTGTGACGCTAGAGACAAAGCGGTGCCGCGCACGAGAAATGACGGAACAATAAGAAGACGATTACCCCCGTATATCATCGACATTATCAAGACCAAGCGGCGAGCACACAGACTGTATATGAGAGACCACAGTGATGATAACAGAAGACTCTACCGAAAACTCCAACAGGACGTTCGGAATGCAATACAACACTACGAACAGACAAAATGGAGAAACATTATCAACCAGCTAAACTCTAATCACAAAGACAACCCTGGTAGGTTTTGGAAACTGATAAACAAGTTAAAGGGCAACACCTTCCCACAATATCCTCTCATAAACCAACATGAAGTCATATTCAACACAGAAGACAAACTGGAACACTTCCACCGCATCCTATCCCGAATACACACCGTCCCACACCATCCAGATTACAATGAACCACACTACAATGCAATCACCGCACAAATCGAGAACAACCCAGACATATTTAATCCCTTGCGCATACCTTACGAACCACAACCATTGGATCACCCCATCATAGCGCCCATAACGACACAAGAAATAGAACATGCCATTCACAAAACACGAAACACCGCAGCCGGCCCCGACAGCATTCACAATATACTCTTCAAAAATTATCCTCCCACAGCCTTAAACTACCTCGCTAACTTGTTTACAGCAAGTCTGTATATTGGCGCACTACCAGCCCGATGGAAGCTCGCACATATACTTATGTTTCCAAAACCTAACAAAGACGCCACTGACGCAAACAACTATCGACCAATCAGCCTGACCCAGACCATCTGCAAACTAATGGAAAGAATCATAAACAATAGACTACACCATTTCATTGAGGACAATGACATCATCCCAGACACACAAGCCGGATTCAGAAAAGGCATAGAAATCCCAGACCAAATCCTCAAAATCTTGACACCAATTGAATCCGGCTTTGAGAGACACATGACATCAACAGTGGTGACAATCGACACAACCAGAGCATTTGACTCCATTTGGCATGACGGACTACGATATAAGCTACACAACATCGGCCTTCCCCCACCCCTAACCCGCTGGCTATCAGATTTTATTCGTAACAGAACCGCCCACATAAAAATTAACAGCTCCCTATCCCAACCATTCCAAATTGAAGGCGGAGTCCCACAGGGCACAGTACTCTCCCCAATCCTTTTCAATATATATGTTTCTGACATCCCCATCCCACCCCGCGAAGGCGTACATATCGGACAATTTGCTGACGACATTATTATCACAGCCACAGCCCACGACATCAGATACACAAACAGCCATGTCAACGAAACACTACGGAACCTAAACGTCTGGCTAGACATGTGGCGCATGAGAATCAATCCTGCAAAGTCACAAACAATGATTCTAAAAAAGAGACGCTACCCCAAAAAACTCATGAGAGATCGTTATGCCATCCGCTGCAAAAACTCCATAATCCCATACACCAACCACATCACATACCTCGGCATCACCATATCAAACAAACTGAAACTACACCGTCACGTCATCAACATCAAATCACGCATCACAAACGCCATCAAACTCCTCTACAACGTCGCAGGCAACCAAGCAAAGCCAGGGTGCCGGCCACATACAACAGCTCTAATTTACAAATCAATTATCCGACCGTCACTTTTACACGCGTCCCAGCTGTTCTCCAGAGTATCTAACTCTCAACTTTCTCAATTAGAATCACTGGAACGTAGACTTCTACGCAAAACATTTCAACTGCCACGAAACACACAAAATAGAACAGTATACACCATCTCTAACATCAAACCCATCACCCTATATATACAACACAAAAACATAAAATACACACATAAAGCTATTAATAAAAATTTCACCTCTGTACTCTTCCAAACAATACCACCCGGTCAGCCCCACCTCACAGTCTCCCGTCTGATGAATGACCACCAAGAATACTTAGCAAGGCAGCACTAGACAACCACACACCAAACAACCTCTCCCCCGTGCTTTCTTCTTCAAGCAAAACTATCTATAACACAACAAAATCTAAGACCTGAAAAGGGTTATACAAAATCCCTAAAGCAGGTCCACGGCACAGATGTTCTGTGTCCAAATGTCGTCGTCGTCGGGCTCATCATCAGACGAGCACCATGCCCCCCAAAGCTTCCGGAAAGGCTGCCAAGAAGGCCGGCAAGGCCCAGAAGAATATTTCGAAGGGCGATAAGAAGAAGAAGCGCAAGAGGAAGGAGAGCTACGCCATTTACATCTACAAGGTTCTGAAACAAGTTCACCCAGACACGGGAATCAGTTCAAAGGCTATGAGCATCATGAACAGCTTCGTTAACGACATCTTCGAGCGCATCGCCGCGGAAGCTTCGCGGCTCGCGCATTACAACAAGCGGTCGACCATCACCAGTCGGGAGATCCAGACAGCCGTCCGTCTCCTGCTACCCGGTGAGCTGGCCAAGCACGCCGTCAGTGAAGGGACCAAGGCCGTCACAAAATACACTAGTTCCAAGTAAGCGGGAGTGCTTGCTAGGGAATCAGCAACCGGCCCTTTTAAGGGCCACAAGTTATTCATAACAGAGTAGATGAATGAAGAACAACAGCGTTTCCCACCGAGTGAAAATTTAAATAATCACCCCGATAACACTTCTAGGATAGATAATACATTATAGGCAGTCCATGGGAGACTTGGATCCACGAGGCAAATTCGTTTCCTTAATAGTTTCGTACGACTTATATGAGAGCGCGGTGTCATTCCTACTCACTTGGCAGCATTAATTGTTGAGGGAAAACAACTTAGAAGGTAACTTGTCGACCGCGGTCATAATCCTTCCGCAGGCCACTACTGAGAATCTGTGGACATACGGGTAATCTATCTTTATTGAAACTCGGGTTCATAACATACGACTGATACTTTATATATCTGTCACGTAATCCATCAAGAGACAAATGTCCCCCCCCCCCCTAGTCAGTAGCGAGCTTCAGTCCATTCGTAGTAGCCGCCGGTGCAAGAAGTGAATTGAAGTTTGTGTGAAGTTCCGTAGTATGGCATGAAAATGATGTCGAAAATCCGACTACAGTTCCACAACCATGTGGTTGAAAGGAGGCTCCGCTGTTGAACAACAATCCACCTGTGGCTTAACTTAGAATGCCGACTAGCTGTTTTATTAATCCCGTGTCAATCCAGCAGTGTGTGACGTTGAAACGTAACCAAACTGCCGTTGATAGATAGATTTATCATCTATCCCAATGACATCCAACGAGCTTGGTAATTTAGGTACAGAGTCTAAGCAGGCAGTTTACGTGTGTGTGTGAGCGAGTGCAGGTTTTATCGAGTGCACCCCAATCCCATCGTCCTCAAGTGCCTACAGATTACGCAGTTTCATCGGCAACGGCCATACCATGTTGAAAATACCGGTTCTCGTCCGATCACCGAAGTCAAGCAACATTGGGCGTGGTCAGTACTTGGATGGGTGACCGCTTGGGAACACCACGTGCCGTTGGCGATTTTTTTTTTTACGTCACTATTTCCAGCGTGTTCTAATAAGACTTATGGGATATTATGTTCCCTTCCCTATTCCAGCTATAGCTTGGATGATGACGCCGCTGCATAATTGTAGAGTAATTGATAATTCTTAAGTACTTGCAGCTCCGTATTGAAACTTATGACTGGTAGCATATTCATATGAGACGGTTCACTTCTCTGCGTTTTCTCGAAGAAGGGAATATGTATTCAGGGGATTGTGAACGTACCTCGCGCTCTCCCTAGAAGTTAGAGACATTTTAGGTAAAGAATGTAATATACTGTACATATATGGCTAATTAAAATCCCATTAGTTACTACATTTCAGTGGGTAGTACAAATTCCATAATGAAAATATCTCTGTCCTAGTAGTTGTATCCTTTAAAGAAGCTCGTTGTTTTCCCATGATGAAGGGCAGAACTTGGTCGGTAGAAATTTAAACAGACTGCATTATCAGACCAGGCGTTATTTCAATATCAGCGTTTAGTTTAGGAAATATAGCAATAGCGGAGTTGGGAGAAGTAGTTATAGCATGTACAGTAAGTATAAACAGTTCGCTGTACTGTACAGTGAATATAAATATTTGAATGTACGATGGCAAAACATCAGACATACAGTACGTAGCTCACATATCTTTAAAAATAAATAAATAAATAAATAAATAAAAATAAAGAAGACATTCTGAGGAGTGAGTGGAAAGTGCATATTATAATGAATATTTTTAACTCTCAGTTGACATTGAGAGAGAAAGCCATGCATCGGGGAACCGGTGACTGTTTTTGCGTTACCTTCTGCTATTGGCGTTGTTGGTTAGTAACGAATGAAAGGGGTAGGACGCGGAATCAAATGTCAAAAAACGATAGGGAAATAATAGTAACTGGTTGTATTTCGATCGAGCTCGGCGTGCTGATTCACCAGTGGGGTGTTTCACAAAGTTTACAATCTTTGGAAATTGTGAACTCTGTTTGTAAACTTCTGTTTCACAATCTTTGTTTGTAAAGGTGGACTGTACAAAGGAAATCAAATCTTTACGAATGAAATTTTGCGCTCTTTACAAGTGATATGTTTGTTTCACAACGAAGGAGTAATTTTACAAACGTGTAAACTAAACTTTACTAGTGAAGTTAGCACATTTTCTACAGTAGCCCTGTTGAAATAGCTTCTAATTGTGAATGAAAAAAATAAACACATATGTATAAAATCAATTTTATAGTAACAGGGTACCATTAAGAATTACACTGAAGCAGTTGTGATGTTATTGAGTAGTTCTAGCGACTCAGACGAAGATTTTGCATTTAGGCCTAACGTAGAATTTTCCGGCCACGTTCGTATCATTGTACGAATATTAATGAAAGGTTTCGAATGAATCCCGCGCTATACTTCAGAATACCGCGTTAGTTCTTATATACGAGGAACGTATTTAATAAATACTCGCACTTAAAGAAGAAAAACTTTGCACCGAAAACCAATCACTTAATAATGCAATGTCGGCATTACTTACGCAGTATTCTGAAGTCGTTCCGAATCCCATTTCGCTGTAATCTCTCCTACAAGATATGGGACATCACATGCAACATCTGAAAGGGAAAAGTGGTGCCCTAACCTCAAAGCGAGAACTGCATTGGTTGCATAGTAGCTCTCAGTTCCCTGCGTTAGCAGATAAGAACGGAATTTATAAGATTACAGTGTGCAAAAGTTCACACATGGTAGTTGATGTTGTTACAAGATTGAAAAAACTCGAGGCGGGTTATTGATCACCGAATGTGCTTACTCGGGCAAAGGATTTTTATGCTCCTCCTGCTGGGTTCCCTAATGTTGGCGAGGTTATGGATGAAACAATAAAATATACTGATGGACCAGCAGAGAGCGAAGTTGATTTTAATGGATGGACATGTTAGCTGCTCTATCAACTGCATATAACTACGTGGGTCAAATCCATTATTTATCAATTATTTGAATGAATTTCGCGCTAACTTTCGTCAGTTAAGTCGTAGGCTAATTAATGCATTGGTATGCTCGACCAATTGCATGCCGCGAAACTCCGTTGTCGCCGATGTAGCAAAATCTAAATAAAATATATATAAAAAAATATAAACATGTCCATCGATAGTTCTAAAATTACAGCTACTTTACCTCTGATCCTTAGTGATTTTTGTAAACTGTCGTTGGCGATTTTGTTCAACCAATTATGCGTATTTGTAAGTTTGTTTCGCCGATTTTGTAAAGTTCGTTAAAACATACAAGTGAATAAGATTGCATTGTGAAACACAGTTAACAAGCATATGTAATATTTCCGTTGTTAATTGTATATTGTTAATTTGTAATTTGTTAGCGTTGTGAAACATGCCCCCATTTACCTTTAGAGGTAATATCTACATTAATATTTAGTTAAAATTTAAAGAAATTTTAAACGAATGGAAGCTGCATTTTAATTCACCCCAAATTACTATGTTCCCTTTCAGATTATCAGCTGTTGTTGTTGTTGTTGTTGTATTGTAAGTTCTCACTTATTGTTAGCTAGCCGTACCCGTTCGCTCCGCTCCACCTGTTAGAAATAAATATAAAGTAATTACATAATTAAAATAGGACGTCTGATCCAGGGAACAACTTTTACAACAGCGCAAGATAATCTGCTTCGCATATTACCCAATTTTTTTTTAGCACTGCATTTATTGCATATATATTTTATGTATTTTAACACGATTCAATTGAGCATAGTTAAAATATGAATTATTAAAATAATGGATTGCCAAGCTAAAGTACTATTACTGCATACTAAATCAATACACTCTCGTTGTTCGTTAATTCTCTGAGATTAAAATGCGTGTACATAAATATTATTTTAAGAAATACAGAAAACGAATGTACAAAATAGCCTATCAAATTTTCTGTGCATAAGAAGCTATTTTAATCTTACCTGTCCTCGATTTACTCAGACGTTACTGTAATAACATTATAGCATTATGTCCATCTAGAGAAACTACAGTTTCCAATGGTGAAATAATAACTAATTATACAAATCAGTTAATTTACGAGCTTGTGATATTACTTCATACAAACACAGAAACATTCCCTGTAGGCTATGTTTAATAGCTTTCGATTGTTTGTTGATGTCCAAGGCCCCTGTTTCGATTGTTGTTGTCCAAGGCCCCTTATAGACGAAGTCATTTGTTCTTAATTCATTGCACCGTCTTAGATAGCGTTATTTTAATTTTAAAACTCATTTATCTCATTAAATATCAGTCCTATCAAAATGTTGTAAAAAAATAAAACTTAACGGAAATCATTTTTAAAGGAACATCTGTTATGTAACATTTTTTCTCAAATATCAATAATAAGCGAGATATTTCGATTTATTTAATTCAGGCCCCCTTATAACTCCCCTTTTAAATAATGTATTTCGAATGCCATATAGCCTAAAATCTAAGTTACAACAAACTTAATTTATATTCCAGTTTTCATATAAATCGGTTCAGCCATTATCGCGTGAAAAGGTAACAAACATACAGACAGACATACAAACAAAAATTTCAAAAATGCGATTTTCGGTTTCAGGGTGGTTAATTATATATGTTAGGACCAATTACTTTTGGAAAATCGAAACTTACCAGAAAAATTTCGGCTACAGATTTATTATTAGTATAGATAGTACGAGATACGACCGCAATTTTGTACGACTAGTGTAATGAAGGAATGCAAAAAATTATTTTGGAACTTTGCAATGTTAGTCTATCATTAAAATAAAATTAAATCTTAATTCGTCCCTTTTGCAGGAGTCTTCTTCATCCAGTATGTTGTTGGCTGATATGGAGGAGGAGGGGGGGGGGACATGCTCTAAAGGGATTAAATTTGCTTAGCAAATCGATATGGTGACTAACGCTTGCAATGCGTCATAGCTATAATTGTACTGCGCGGTAATTTCAGAGTAATAAGAGTTCAGTTCAGGGATCTGCTAATTTCTTCATATTGTGTTCGGCAATGGAATAGTACCGCAGTAGCATTAAGAGGTTTTTATAATTTGAACTGATATGTGCAGGTATATTGACCCCCCCCCCCTCCCACCGCTGGCCGACGCGGACTGCAATGACAACAGTAAGCCACACGTCATACGTAAGCCTTTCTTCTTCTTCATCTTTGCTCGCCTGGCAAATACAGTCTTGGATTTCACATATTCAATTTTTCACAGTCCCAACTCCCTTGCATGGACGTGTTTTCACGTACCTTTAAAGTTTCTCCTCTCATTCATTCAGTCTATTCGCAAGCCTGAGGGTTTTCCGTGGTTTTCCCTAAGGAGCTAAGACAAATGTAGGGATGAGCCCAGAAAGAAAAGGGCATTCACTTCCTTAGACCCTGGTAACTGCTCTTTTTAGAGGAAGGAGGAGGAGAAAGAAACCCCCCCACCCCCACCGACGTGGACTGCAATGACAACAGTAAGCAACACGTTATATGTAAAGCCTTTATTATTATTATTATTATTATTATTATTATTATTTACAATGGGACTAAAGGTGGTGTAGATACACTATGTCAAATGTGCCACAATCTTTCCTGCAATAGAAAGACGAGGCGCTGGCCACTAGCAATATTTTACAACATGCTAAATATTGCAAGTATAAATTCATGGATAATTTATAGTTAGAAGAACTCAGAAAACAATATCAAGAAAACAATTCATTTTCCAATTGTGTGAAGAGCTGACAAAACCGTGGATGCAGCACCGCTTTGCACGTCCTACTTTACACCGATCTCTGCGGGCAACAATTGAAGAACATCTGAACATTGCTGTGCAACAACAATGCCAGGTAATGCAGCCAGATGGTGAACGTACTGTTTGCTATAAATGTCCTGCAAAGAAGAGGAGAATGATGACAACATTTTGTGGACTTTGCAAAAAGGGGTTCTGCAGAGAACATCGCGCTGTTGTTTGCACTAATTGTAAATAGGACAATAACATGAACGTAAAGACTTTATGACAAACTTAAAATTAAATGAACACTAATGGCTACGAAAAGTGTAAAAGTTGTTAAATGTGTGATATTGAGTTGATTTCAGTTAATTAAAATGTGAGTAGTAAAAATTACGAATGCTTACCTTTAACATGAGTACAGTGATGATTACCTGTCTAGGGTTAAGTAGTCGCGTGGTGAGTTTAGGAATTCCCAGACCACCTCTAAGATTGTTTAAAATAAAGGTATTGTAATCGTACGTTTCTGTCTTTTGTCAATAGTAACGTTGACCTTTCTTTTTCGAGAAAACAAAATCTGTTGTACAGTTAAAGGTACTGAAATAGTAAGAAATTTTCTGAAATCCCCACGCGTTTGCAAGTGTAAGTCTCTGTTGTAACCTGTTGATTTACGAGAGACTGCGTGTGCTTCCGTACAGTGTTTCTAAAATGTGCAGTAACGAGTCAGAAATCATTGGAATGTAGTGTAGGTGTGTTTGTTATAACCGGGAATCAATCCGCAGTACTTGACCAATCAACTACGGGAAATATCAGAAAAATTGGCAGGAGTTAGCAAGAAAAACAAAGGTAAAATATCACGTGAACGAGCACCGATACCGAGCACTATGTACAATATACCCTAGAGAAAAAGACAAGAAAACAAAAGTCAACCGCTGCAAGTGTTACGAAGTGGTGTGTGAAACATATAATGAAGAATGTCTGCGGGAAGCGCATCTAGTGAGATAAAGGGTGAAATGGAGGATTCTGCTAAAAATAAAGAAAGGAAGAAAAATGTTTACAGTTAATACAAGTATTGTTTTCTCTTGTGGGTTTATGTTTAGTATAATAGATGTGTGTGTGTGTGTGTGTGTGTGTGTGTTTCATTAAAAATTAGCATATCCTTAATGAATACATCCTAAGTGGTATAAATGAAATTGTATAAACTGCAGGGAATCTTAAAATATGAAAATTGCGATAGTTGTTTTCTTTACAGTCCGACCTTTTTTAATAAACTAGTGTGAGATATGAAGTTTTGCACATTTAAGGGTTGTTAACATGAATGTAAGGAATATATATTATGATATGATATGATATGATTCTCAAATACTCTGTCCTGCTGACCCTTCACATTTCTGTATTCGGGCGAGTGTGTATTCTTCTTCTTCTTCTTCTTCTTCTTCTTATTATTATTATTATTACTATTACTATAATTATTATTATTATTATTATTATTATTATTATTATTATTATTATTGTGTGAAGAGTTGTATCGGAAGTGCTTTATAGACTAAATTAATAATTTCTATCTTAACTGAAATATTTACATTATATTTCACACAGTATAGTTACAGGTAGCATAAATTCAGATAATGGTTTTTATATGGGAATCTACTTCTTGTGTTTAGAGGCTACATTTATACAGAGTTAATAATTTCTCCCCTATGTAACATATTTCCATGAAATTTTATACGCATCTATGCAAAAACGAATTATGCTCGTGTAATTAGGGAATTAGGGAAAAATTAGTGTTTCTGATAATTTTTAATGTTTTAATAGAAATTATGCTCCTAAAAGATGACTAGCCTGCCATATTTTTCGCAGTTGGTAACAAAATGCTAGATTCATGGATATACTCCATAATTTAGTTGTTCATTATATGTTCAAGAAGTGTTGAATTTTTCTTGGAGAAATTAAGCTCCTTCATCCAGACTCTGAAAAGTGGCTGCTGTCGAATTCGTAAAGCGCCACCAAGAGATGAATATAACATCTAAGTTTGCAGGATGTAGCAGCTAAATTTTAAGCCGTATAGAGTTTAATATTTGATTAATGTGTGGGTAGAAGAATTGAAAGTTAACTCAGGTTTACTTGTAATGCACAGCCTGTTAAATATGTCGTAAAAAAAAAAAAAAAAAAAAAAACTAGTTGCACAAATCTCAGTAAACGTGCCAATTAAATGAATGCTAACGTATTATAGATTGCTTTTCGCGTATTAAATGAAAGTACACATCTTGTCCTATGACCTCCATAAGGGAAGGTTTAACAATATAAAACAGCCACTGACCCCACGAACAAAAATCAACTGAAGAGCGTGACTTAAAAAAAAAAAAAAAAAAAAAAAAAAAAAAAAAAAAAAAAAAAAAAAAAAAACTCATGTTTTGTCCCACCTCTTACTGATATTGATGTTTTGTATGTTGTTGTGCACAATGCCTAGCTTTTGTTTAAGCCTAGATATTACTTAAACTTCGGTTATGATGAAGTTGATTTTCTTACATAGTTTTGCGTTCTGGACAACTGTGCGCCGGCATCTCTCGGAACATCCGAGATCAGGTCCCTATCCCCTCCACCGCAAAGTCAAATAGCGTCTGTCACTTGATTTTGAATATTAAACAAACATACCATCACGGCATTTCCGTTATGGCATCTGGTGTCATCAATAAGCTACAAATAAAGGAAAGAAAGAAAGAAAGAAAGAAAGAAAGAAAGAAAGAAAGAAAGAAAGAAAGAAAGTAGCACAGTCACTGTCCTGAACAAGGTACGCAAGTATTATTTTAATTAATGCGTATCGCCTACCAGCCGCCGAAACTATTCGACAGGAGAGTGAATATCCTACACGGTCCTGTAAAAATGTTCTGAATACACTAAATGACGTGTAATTTTTTTTCTATTATTAGGACAATTGAACGTGTCATTGCTCCTGCGGGTTGCTTTGTTTCACACCACAGAGAATTCAGGTTCTCTACCCCCCGGGATTCTAGAGATAAGAGAGCGATGAGGTTAAAGGAGTAGGCGTTTGTTCGTGTTTTTGTTTTTACTTTAGAAAAATTGCGAAACGTGACGCAATAGCGATAAGTTTTATGAACAAGTTTGCTGAATCGACCAATTGAAGGTAATTTATATTTTGCTAAAGAAGAGAGGAGATTAATGAAATCAGTTATTGTAATAATCGTAGTAGATTGAAGGAATTGTTTGTATTCAAACTCCTTTTGTGAAATAAGCTGCTCGGATGCTTATCAGGGTGACGGTTATAAATGTTATCGTAATACCCACCCGAGGTCACAAAGGTCACAGTCTTCCGCTTGTCCTTTCCTAAGCAGACCACGTCTGTACTATCGAAAATAATGAGTCACAGTTATAGTTTCGTGAAAGTAAAAAATGTTAGATAGGAGACAAGTAGCTACTCTTATACAATCATAATCACATTTTGTATCCAATATAGTATAAACGAGCTACATGTAAGTACTGTGTAAAGTTTCATTAAAACAATATATTATATATGAGACAAGTCACTAATTTTTGTCAAAACGCATCGTCTATAAAGGGGTAGTTTCTCCTCTTATACAGTAGTGACTATAGTGCGAAGTTTCATGGAAATATGTCACATTTTTAGTCCAGCTAGATTTGCTTTCTGGACCACTTTGAGCCTTGGCGCTTGTGATCGGTCGGACGGAGGATCACTCGTCCCGGCGGCGTTAACCCTTAATTTGGTAAATATATATAATGTGCAATATTATAGAACTGTGAAATTTTTTTTTAATTTTCCTAAGAAACTTTGTTATCCATCGTTCTATTAAAAAATTGTTTATTAACCTATAGGATACATTGCGATATTTGTCAAACAGGCTGTGGGAAAATGCTGATACGGTGAGGAATGGAAAGGGAGAAACCATTTATATTATTGAGGTGACCTTGAACTGAGGGTAGTAGGAACGAGACCTGGAGTACGGTACAACCGGCTCTTCCGAGAAATAACTAGTGGCCCTGAAAAGGGCCTTTTTGCGGGCAGGAGTACCTTTGTTAATTCAAGCCCTCTCGCCGCGGATGCGCCTAGCCAGCTGAATATCCTTGGGCATAATGGTCACGCGCTTGGCGTGGATGGCGCAAAGGTTGGTATCCTCGAAGAGACCGACGAGGTATGCCTCGCTTGCCTCCTGCAAGGCCATTACGGCTGAGCTCTGGAAACGGAGGTCGGTTTTGAAATCCTGAGCGATTTCACGCACCAAGCGCTGGAAAGGCAGCTTGCGGATGAGGAGCTCGGTGCTCTTCTGGTAACGACGGATCTCGCGAAGAGCAACTGTACCAGGTCGGTATCGATGGGGTTTCTTCACGCCTCCAGTAGCCGGTGCGCTCTTCCTAGCGGCCTTCGTTGCCAGCTGCTTTCGTGGAGCCTTGCCTCCCGTGGACTAACGCGCAGTTTGCTTCGTACGTGCCATCGCTTACTCCTTCGTCCTCGCAACCCAAGTTGACGCAATACAGTCGCGCCCGCTGCCCCCAAGAGGGGTATTTATGTCTTCGCCCGTTGAGAAGCCACGCCCCTTCCGTAATGTGATTGGTCCGCGGGTTTTAGTATATAAACCAAAAAATGACCCGCCGTCGAGATCATCATCACATCATTCTGCCGACGGACGAGGTACAGAGACGTACAACAGAGGCTCCACTGCATCTCCGAGAACTTCGCGTCACAGCATCGCAGTTTGGCCTTGAGATGAGCACCAGCAGCGGCGGGCGCGGACCGCCGCGACAACCACCTGACGCAGCAGTCGTCACGGACGATCACGGCGGGCAACTTTTCATCGTTCCGACAACTACGAAGAAGGGAAAGAAGAAAAAGAAGACTCACACTACCACGACTGGGACTACACTCGACCAACCTACAACTGACTCCCATGAGACCACTACGCTACAGACTAAATTGACAACACTAGACCCGTGGACCGAACTAAAAAACTGGCCGTCTGAAAGAGCGAACCGATCAGTAATGGTCGAAGACGCTGACCCAGACTTACTAGCGACGCTCCAACCTCCTCATCGAGCCGACACATTGACACTTGGACCAAGAACGAGAGTGTTCACATTCTCGACACGACTCAAACTACAGAAAGCTACGAGACCCGACCCAAAGCAATTCGGGAAGAAAGCCCGCTACATTGCGCCACCGACCGCAACTCTACAAGGACCTTGGACGCTACCGACTGATCCTCCTGCACCATCCCGATCCGTGAAACCCGACCGGCCCTCAGAAGGTCCTTCCTCTGAACCCACCAGACCCGAAACCCCTCCACTGCAACACATTCAGGACTCGTACTTTTACACCACGAGTGAATCTGCCTCTTCTGAAGGTTCAAATGAATCCGAAGGAGAGGTAGACCAAGACTGGCAGAACGCCAAGTCACGGCGCAAGAAGAAGACTCGACCAACCGCGAGCGCCGTTTCGACCACGGCAGCCGAGAAGGTCACGCCCAGTCCACAACCTGCTCCCCAGAATTCCCTTGCACCCACACCACCACCAGACCGAGACACCACAGCCGCAAGTGAACGACTCAAGAGCAGAACGACTGTGAAAATCACTAGACACACGACTGACAACAATAACCCACTGTTCATCCAGAAGCTTATAAGACAGAACAACTTAAACATGGAAACTCCGAGACAATACTGGGCCTACTCTACAGGAACGACGACACTTACCTTCCCGACGATTGACGAGGCGGAACGATTTGTTAAAGCCATACCGGCCAGAACTTTTGGACCGTCCGCACAACTTTTCATCGTCCATACACCATCTCACCAAGGACAAAGACTTCCACGAAACCGAGAGATCAGTGTCGTCATGAAGAATGTCGGCACCCAGATCCCGGAGGACGAATTGTTGCAGATTCTACGGGAAAAGTTCCCTGGAATCAAGCGCATCTCTAGAATAACCTCCGCCCAGACTAACCAGCCGACGCAGATGGTTCGACTTATAGTACAAGACGTGACCACAGCCGACCAACTTCTATGTGGAATCAACATAGCCGGACGTAATTACAAAGTCGAGCCAGCCCACGAGACAGTATTCCACAGACCGTGTCAGAACTGCGCCCAGTATGGACATGACAAAACCGACTGCCGAAACGACAAGACGTGTTTCACTTGCGGAAAAAATCCCGTCCACTGCAAACACCCACCAGACAACCAAGTCAAGTTCTGCGCCAGCTGCAAGAGCGATACCCACTATACGGGCCAAGCACGCTGTCCAAACTACCCCCGACATAACCCAACCCAACAAACTCCAACCCACATCCCGGTTCAAACACCCCAACAGATCCCTCCACCAATTCCTAAACCCTCACAATCCAGTCCAATCCAACTTCCCGAACCAAGACCTGGAATATCGTACGCCAGTGCGGTAAACCCGACAACGACCGACACGACAGAACCAACAACGGAACCGACACAGACTAACACCGAACAAATCGTAGCAGCAGCTCTAAATTCTGCAATGCAGAAAATAGAAAGCTACATCGACCAACAGATCAACAGACTGCGAGATGAAATTGTGATGTTCACAATTTCACTCCTCACGACAGACGCCCAACCCAAGACAAGACGAACGACTTTAGCAACAGCTAACCAGACAGCAAGACGGCTCTTACGCAGACAAGTTGCTCACCACTTTGTGGGTAACAAACTACAACTATCACTAGCACCACTGAAACGTGACACGACCAACCACAGACAAGCAACCAACAGCGGCCCTTCATAGGGCCGCGCGACAAAAGTAAACCACAACCAACACAGACAACAGCTTCATCCAGCCACATAAATCTGCAAGATAACAGCATCCAAGGCCAACGCAGCAGCCTGGTGTGAGCGGAGAAGACGCTGACCCGTAGAGAGTCCAACGAGCGAAGCCTAGCCGGGACCACGCCTCAACTGTCGCTACAGACAAAACATCGTAACCTGAAGAGGGCATATGTAAGACCCTAAAACAGGTTGCCCTTTGGGCAAACAACTTTGAGCTTGAGCTTGAGCCGTCGAGATCACTTTTAACCTTCGTCACACGAGCAACATGACTGGACGCGGCAAGGGAGGCAAGGGTCTTGGCAAAGGTGGAGCGAAGCGCCACAGGAAGGTTCTCCGAGATAATATTCAGGGCATCACGAAGCCGGCCATTCGTCGTCTCGCCCGACGTGGAGGCGTAAAGCGTATCTCCGGCCTCATCTACGAGGAGACGAGAGGTGTTCTCAAGGTCTTTCTGGAGAACGTAATCCGTGACGCTGTAACATACACCGAGCACGCGAAGCGGAAGACAGTCACGGCCATGGACGTGGTATACGCCTTGAAGAGGCAGGGGAGGACTCTCTACGGGTTCGGCGGTTAGACTGCCTACACACGTCTGCTGCCGAATCCGTCGGCAAAACGGCCCTTTTCAGGGCCATAAAATCCGTCTAAAAAGGGCAGTAGTTGTCGAGATTAATTTAATTCACCTTTACTGTGTGACCACTAGCTCAACAGGCCAGTGCGGAAAACAGAACTTATTTCGTAGGGGCACTTCAGTATCAGCAAAAGACGTTGTAAGAAATGCCTCTCCGTTTTTCAAATGGGTCTGACCCCAACGCTTGGTATATCAAGTGGAAAGACCGGATTCCTCTGTGAAGCCTTGCTCCTCGGATTATGTTACCTGTTACTGTAAACTTCTGTAAGTCAATAATCACTGTCCGAAGAATTGGTGGGTAATATGACAACGCAGGTAGGCAATGCTCACCAGACCGTAACAAGGAACCGAGGGGATTGACACATACTGAACATCACATCACCACGTTTTTGCAATGCCAACTTTTAGGTCATAGGAATCCAGTGTGGTAAACACTGGGGAGAAGAGGTACACATCGCATGTCAGAACACAGGACTTCGTCCTGTCAGACAACTTCCACGTATAGCTTGCGTCATTTCGGTTCGAACGAAACGACAGAGAGAGGGGAAATTCGAACGCAAATTGTCAAAGCCTTCGATTCCTACGAGAAGGTCATGTCATCATCTCAGTATTGGGGTTCCTGCGCGTGCGGCCAATATGTGCACCAACAAACAAACGCATTAGGAACTCTATTATAACGCCGTAAGTTGTTCACCAGTTATCGATTTCTTATTCAAAATTAGTTTCATTCGTAGTATGTAGTAAAGTAAACTAGTATATTCAAACGTATATGTCTAAAACCACGATGGGCACCAAAGAAGGGGACTTGTGATTATTTTCACGATAATCTCCATTACTCTAATATGATAGAAATATATTACATAAATTTCGAAGCCAACTATGTACCTTGGCATCATCATCTAATTTAATTCGTATTGTGTTAAATTATATAATAATAATGAAACCTTTCTATATGCATCAGTATAATGTGTTATCACACAATAGCCTAGTAAATGTACAACGGTTTCAAGTACTTCAGTGCGAACCTGGGACAACGACATCGTTCAGAGCACAAAATTACAGAATGATGATATTAAATCAGCCCACCGGTATAGAGAGAGAGAGAAAGTTGACACGCGTAATGAAATTACATTACGAAGCCGTGAGAGAGGATTAACAATACTGGCTATTTCTGACTTTTGTGAGGTTAGTGGGGCCCTTAAAAGGGCCGTTTTACGGAGAAGGGGCTTAAGCCTTCTTCTCGGTTTTCTTCGGGAGGAGAACCGCCTGGATGTTGGGCAACACACCACCCTGGGCGATGGTGACGCCGGACAGGAGTTTGTTCAGCTCCTCGTCGTTGCGAATGGCGAGCTGTAAGTGACGAGGAATGATCCTAGTCTTCTTGTTGTCACGAGCTGCGTTGCCAGCCAACTCGAGAACTTCGGCCGCCAGGTACTCCATCACCGCGGCCAGGTAGACTGGCGCACCGGCACCAACTCGCTCTGCGTAATTGCCCTTACGCAAAAGACGGTGGATACGGCCTACCGGGAACTGCAACCCAGCACGGCTGGATCGAGACTTTGACTTTCCCTTCACCTTGCCTCCCTTTCCACGACCCGACATGATGCTACTCCTACTTGCAGCTGTTTAACTACAAGAACGACGCCTCGCCCAAAATGATGCAGGGCCCGACGGTAACCTTCACTTTTACGCCAACGTCAATAATCGACAGCGGACCAATCGTAAAGTCACAAACGTTTGCGCTGTTTCTATTGGCTCGCACTGGGAAGGCAGTACGGCATTGTCCCTGCGACTTAAATATTTTTCTCCCTCCGGGCTCATCATCAGATCAGATCAAGAGGGAGCTGAATCTAGCAAGACACTCACTGGTAAAAGTCGCCAGCTTACAACCAACGAAGATGAACAGCGGGAGCCGGCCGCCGCCTTGTGTCGACAAGTCTCGGCCGGACGGAGGCCAGCCACCGGGGAAGCGGAAGACGAGGCGGAAGACGGTGAAACCGACGGCCGCCGCAAAACCTGTCTCTCCGGAAGCAACATCACCACCACAACCATCATCATTTGGTAAGTCCAGCGCTTCACCAACCAAGACGATCGACGACTTACATACACTAAAGACCATGGCACCGATCACTGCTAATAGAGCAGTAGTGATCACAAACGCTGACCCCGACCTACTGGACGCAGTGACTCCACGGAAACCCACAACGACCTTGACTTTAAACAAAACCACGAGAGCCTACGTTTTTTCCTCCCGAGAAAACTTACGGCAGATGACTTTAATGCATCCACGACAATTCGGGAAGCACGCCCGATACCAAACTCCACCAACCGCCACTCTCCTCGGACCTTGGGAACTACCAGGCCACCCATCCCATCCCTCCTCCACCCCACCCCCCTCTCTATTGGACAGTGAATCTTCTTCTTCTTCTTCTTCTGAGGAAGAGGCAGAGGTTACTTCCATTCCACAAGAGGGGCCCTCAGAAGGGCCGGCTCCAAAACCTAGAGCAGAGAGGTCTCCTGTCCCTAAACCCACAGCAGAGAAGTCTCCCAACGGACCACCTCCCAGCTCTGAGGCGTCGTCTCACGAATCCTCAGAAGGGAAGCGGTCCAACAGGCGCAAACCAATTCCCACAAAAGTATCCGGTTCGACTCCGGCAAGCCCCACTTCTCCCACTCCTCCTAACACCGCACAAGGAACCAAGACAAGGACAGTACTGAAAATACTGAACCACACAAAAAACGGCAACAACCCACTACACATAGAGCGACTAATGAAACAGTACCGACTCGACATTCAAACTCCACGACAGTTCTGGGCACACACTACCAAGACAACTACACTCACATTCGCCACGATTGACGACGCGGAGAAGTTCGCTAGGGCAATTCCCCTGTACAACTTCGGTCCGTCCGCAGAAATCAACATTACGCCTAGTGAATCAAGACAGAAACAGACCCGAAATAAAGAGATCAGTGTCGTCATGAAAAATGTCGACACGCTGATCTCTGAGGACGAACTAATGCAGATCCTGGCTGTAACACATCCAGGCATCACACGCATTAAGAGAATTATCTCCGCACAGACAGACAAACCCACCAACTTAGTTAGAATTTTCACAAATGACATCACCACAGCAGACAAATTACTAGAAGGAATTAAACTTGCAGGACGGTACTACAGAGTAGAGCCATCACACGAGACAATCTTCCACCGACCGTGCCTTAACTGTGCACAATACGGCCATACAAGGACAAACTGCGACAAGCCCAAGACTTGTTTTAAGTGCGGCAAAAATCCCGACCTGTGCAACCACAACCGCCTATCCCAGATTAGGTATTGCGCCACGTGCAACAGCGACACCCATTATACGGGCCAAGCTCGCTGTCCAAAATATCCAAGGACTAATCTCATAACCTCCACCGATCCCACGCACGTCCCCATAGACACCCACAAACCAATACCGAAACCTATACCCAAACCATCACAGTCCGTTTTCAACCCAACACTTCCCAAACCCGAATTGTCTTATGCGGATGCAGCTAAGACAACGACAACCAAGACAAACACTACAGACGATCCACAGACAGAAAAAACAACTACGGAACAGCTGGTCGAGGGGGTTCTACGTTCTGCTATGCAGAAAATAGAATCCTACATTGACCGGCAACTAAACAGACTACAGGACGAAATAGTGACATTCACTATTTCTTTACTCACTACTGACACAAACCCTACGAAACGACACACGACACTTGCCACAGCCAACCAGGCAGCCAGACGGCTTCTACGGAAACGAGTAGCCCACCACTTTGTTGGTAACAGGTTACGAGTTTCCCTAGCGCCACTACAAAAACGTGACTAGGACAGAACTGACCAGAGCACTGGACTCTCCACCTCTCATTAACATCTGCGAGGCATGGTGCTCACTTCACTTCATTCATTTCATTCACAATTCAACTGATAACGTGTACATGTTCATAAAATCATTCACAGGGGAAATACACTACTGTTAGATGAGAGGGCAAACGGCTTATAGCTGGGTACCTCGATCTAAAGTTAGAGAATTGCTTGTCGAGGAACCAATGGAGGCATGGGATGCTTACCCTGCCTGCCATTTTAAACATCATTCATTCTTTCTTCGTCCCCATTCATTCGTTCGTTCGTTCGGCTCATCATCAGACGAGCACCATGCCCCCCAAAGCTTCCGGAAAGGCTGCCAAGAAGGCCGGCAAGGCCCAGAAGAATATTTCGAAGGGCGATAAGAAGAAGAAGCGCAAGAGGAAGGAGAGCTACGCCATTTACATCTACAAGGTTCTGAAACAAGTTCACCCAGACACGGGAATCAGTTCAAAGGCTATGAGCATCATGAACAGCTTCGTTAACGACATCTTCGAGCGCATCGCCGCGGAAGCTTCGCGGCTCGCGCATTACAACAAGCGGTCGACCATCACCAGTCGGGAGATCCAGACAGCCGTCCGTCTCCTGCTACCCGGTGAGCTGGCCAAGCACGCCGTCAGTGAAGGGACCAAGGCCGTCACAAAATACACTAGTTCCAAGTAAGCGGGAGTGCTTGCTAGGGAATCAGCAACCGGCCCTTTTAAGGGCCACAAGTTATTCATAACAGAGTAGATGAATGAAGAACAACAGCGTTTCCCACCGAGTGAAAATTTAAATAATCACCCCGATAACACTTCTAGGATAGATAATACATTATAGGCAGTCCATGGGAGACTTGGATCCACGAGGCAAATTCGTTTCCTTAATAGTTTCGTACGACTTATATGAGAGCGCGGTGTCATTCCTACTCACTTGGCAGCATTAATTGTTGAGGGAAAACAACTTAGAAGGTAACTTGTCGACCGCGGTCATAATCCTTCCGCAGGCCACTACTGAGAATCTGTGGACATACGGGTAATCTATCTTTATTGAAACTCGGGTTCATAACATACGACTGATACTTTATATATCTGTCACGTAATCCATCAAGAGACAAATGTCCCCCCCCCCCCTAGTCAGTAGCGAGCTTCAGTCCATTCGTAGTAGCCGCCGGTGCAAGAAGTGAATTGAAGTTTGTGTGAAGTTCCGTAGTATGGCATGAAAATGATGTCGAAAATCCGACTACAGTTCCACAACCATGTGGTTGAAAGGAGGCTCCGCTGTTGAACAACAATCCACCTGTGGCTTAACTTAGAATGCCGACTAGCTGTTTTATTAATCCCGTGTCAATCCAGCAGTGTGTGACGTTGAAACGTAACCAAACTGCCGTTGATAGATAGATTTATCATCTATCCCAATGACATCCAACGAGCTTGGTAATTTAGGTACAGAGTCTAAGCAGGCAGTTTACGTGTGTGTGTGAGCGAGTGCAGGTTTTATCGAGTGCACCCCAATCCCATCGTCCTCAAGTGCCTACAGATTACGCAGTTTCATCGGCAACGGCCATACCATGTTGAAAATACCGGTTCTCGTCCGATCACCGAAGTCAAGCAACATTGGGCGTGGTCAGTACTTGGATGGGTGACCGCTTGGGAACACCACGTGCCGTTGGCGATTTTTTTTTTTACGTCACTATTTCCAGCGTGTTCTAATAAGACTTATGGGATATTATGTTCCCTTCCCTATTCCAGCTATAGCTTGGATGATGACGCCGCTGCATAATTGTAGAGTAATTGATAATTCTTAAGTACTTGCAGCTCCGTATTGAAACTTATGACTGGTAGCATATTCATATGAGACGGTTCACTTCTCTGCGTTTTCTCGAAGAAGGGAATATGTATTCAGGGGATTGTGAACGTACCTCGCGCTCTCCCTAGAAGTTAGAGACATTTTAGGTAAAGAATGTAATATACTGTACATATATGGCTAATTAAAATCCCATTAGTTACTACATTTCAGTGGGTAGTACAAATTCCATAATGAAAATATCTCTGTCCTAGTAGTTGTATCCTTTAAAGAAGCTCGTTGTTTTCCCATGATGAAGGGCAGAACTTGGTCGGTAGAAATTTAAACAGACTGCATTATCAGACCAGGCGTTATTTCAATATCAGCGTTTAGTTTAGGAAATATAGCAATAGCGGAGTTGGGAGAAGTAGTTATAGCATGTACAGTAAGTATAAACAGTTCGCTGTACTGTACAGTGAATATAAATATTTGAATGTACGATGGCAAAACATCAGACATACAGTACGTAGCTCACATATCTTTAAAAATAAATAAATAAATAAATAAATAAAAATAAAGAAGACATTCTGAGGAGTGAGTGGAAAGTGCATATTATAATGAATATTTTTAACTCTCAGTTGACATTGAGAGAGAAAGCCATGCATCGGGGAACCGGTGACTGTTTTTGCGTTACCTTCTGCTATTGGCGTTGTTGGTTAGTAACGAATGAAAGGGGTAGGACGCGGAATCAAATGTCAAAAAACGATAGGGAAATAATAGTAACTGGTTGTATTTCGATCGAGCTCGGCGTGCTGATTCACCAGTGGGGTGTTTCACAAAGTTTACAATCTTTGGAAATTGTGAACTCTGTTTGTAAACTTCTGTTTCACAATCTTTGTTTGTAAAGGTGGACTGTACAAAGGAAATCAAATCTTTACGAATGAAATTTTGCGCTCTTTACAAGTGATATGTTTGTTTCACAACGAAGGAGTAATTTTACAAACGTGTAAACTAAACTTTACTAGTGAAGTTAGCACATTTTCTACAGTAGCCCTGTTGAAATAGCTTCTAATTGTGAATGAAAAAAATAAACACATATGTATAAAATCAATTTTATAGTAACAGGGTACCATTAAGAATTACACTGAAGCAGTTGTGATGTTATTGAGTAGTTCTAGCGACTCAGACGAAGATTTTGCATTTAGGCCTAACGTAGAATTTTCCGGCCACGTTCGTATCATTGTACGAATATTAATGAAAGGTTTCGAATGAATCCCGCGCTATACTTCAGAATACCGCGTTAGTTCTTATATACGAGGAACGTATTTAATAAATACTCGCACTTAAAGAAGAAAAACTTTGCACCGAAAACCAATCACTTAATAATGCAATGTCGGCATTACTTACGCAGTATTCTGAAGTCGTTCCGAATCCCATTTCGCTGTAATCTCTCCTACAAGATATGGGACATCACATGCAACATCTGAAAGGGAAAAGTGGTGCCCTAACCTCAAAGCGAGAACTGCATTGGTTGCATAGTAGCTCTCAGTTCCCTGCGTTAGCAGATAAGAACGGAATTTATAAGATTACAGTGTGCAAAAGTTCACACATGGTAGTTGATGTTGTTACAAGATTGAAAAAACTCGAGGCGGGTTATTGATCACCGAATGTGCTTACTCGGGCAAAGGATTTTTATGCTCCTCCTGCTGGGTTCCCTAATGTTGGCGAGGTTATGGATGAAACAATAAAATATACTGATGGACCAGCAGAGAGCGAAGTTGATTTTAATGGATGGACATGTTAGCTGCTCTATCAACTGCATATAACTACGTGGGTCAAATCCATTATTTATCAATTATTTGAATGAATTTCGCGCTAACTTTCGTCAGTTAAGTCGTAGGCTAATTAATGCATTGGTATGCTCGACCAATTGCATGCCGCGAAACTCCGTTGTCGCCGATGTAGCAAAATCTAAATAAAATATATATAAAAAAATATAAACATGTCCATCGATAGTTCTAAAATTACAGCTACTTTACCTCTGATCCTTAGTGATTTTTGTAAACTGTCGTTGGCGATTTTGTTCAACCAATTATGCGTATTTGTAAGTTTGTTTCGCCGATTTTGTAAAGTTCGTTAAAACATACAAGTGAATAAGATTGCATTGTGAAACACAGTTAACAAGCATATGTAATATTTCCGTTGTTAATTGTATATTGTTAATTTGTAATTTGTTAGCGTTGTGAAACATGCCCCCATTTACCTTTAGAGGTAATATCTACATTAATATTTAGTTAAAATTTAAAGAAATTTTAAACGAATGGAAGCTGCATTTTAATTCACCCCAAATTACTATGTTCCCTTTCAGATTATCAGCTGTTGTTGTTGTTGTTGTTGTATTGTAAGTTCTCACTTATTGTTAGCTAGCCGTACCCGTTCGCTCCGCTCCACCTGTTAGAAATAAATATAAAGTAATTACATAATTAAAATAGGACGTCTGATCCAGGGAACAACTTTTACAACAGCGCAAGATAATCTGCTTCGCATATTACCCAATTTTTTTTTAGCACTGCATTTATTGCATATATATTTTATGTATTTTAACACGATTCAATTGAGCATAGTTAAAATATGAATTATTAAAATAATGGATTGCCAAGCTAAAGTACTATTACTGCATACTAAATCAATACACTCTCGTTGTTCGTTAATTCTCTGAGATTAAAATGCGTGTACATAAATATTATTTTAAGAAATACAGAAAACGAATGTACAAAATAGCCTATCAAATTTTCTGTGCATAAGAAGCTATTTTAATCTTACCTGTCCTCGATTTACTCAGACGTTACTGTAATAACATTATAGCATTATGTCCATCTAGAGAAACTACAGTTTCCAATGGTGAAATAATAACTAATTATACAAATCAGTTAATTTACGAGCTTGTGATATTACTTCATACAAACACAGAAACATTCCCTGTAGGCTATGTTTAATAGCTTTCGATTGTTTGTTGATGTCCAAGGCCCCTGTTTCGATTGTTGTTGTCCAAGGCCCCTTATAGACGAAGTCATTTGTTCTTAATTCATTGCACCGTCTTAGATAGCGTTATTTTAATTTTAAAACTCATTTATCTCATTAAATATCAGTCCTATCAAAATGTTGTAAAAAAATAAAACTTAACGGAAATCATTTTTAAAGGAACATCTGTTATGTAACATTTTTTCTCAAATATCAATAATAAGCGAGATATTTCGATTTATTTAATTCAGGCCCCCTTATAACTCCCCTTTTAAATAATGTATTTCGAATGCCATATAGCCTAAAATCTAAGTTACAACAAACTTAATTTATATTCCAGTTTTCATATAAATCGGTTCAGCCATTATCGCGTGAAAAGGTAACAAACATACAGACAGACATACAAACAAAAATTTCAAAAATGCGATTTTCGGTTTCAGGGTGGTTAATTATATATGTTAGGACCAATTACTTTTGGAAAATCGAAACTTACCAGAAAAATTTCGGCTACAGATTTATTATTAGTATAGATAGTACGAGATACGACCGCAATTTTGTACGACTAGTGTAATGAAGGAATGCAAAAAATTATTTTGGAACTTTGCAATGTTAGTCTATCATTAAAATAAAATTAAATCTTAATTCGTCCCTTTTGCAGGAGTCTTCTTCATCCAGTATGTTGTTGGCTGATATGGAGGAGGAGGGGGGGGGGACATGCTCTAAAGGGATTAAATTTGCTTAGCAAATCGATATGGTGACTAACGCTTGCAATGCGTCATAGCTATAATTGTACTGCGCGGTAATTTCAGAGTAATAAGAGTTCAGTTCAGGGATCTGCTAATTTCTTCATATTGTGTTCGGCAATGGAATAGTACCGCAGTAGCATTAAGAGGTTTTTATAATTTGAACTGATATGTGCAGGTATATTGACCCCCCCCCCCTCCCACCGCTGGCCGACGCGGACTGCAATGACAACAGTAAGCCACACGTCATACGTAAGCCTTTCTTCTTCTTCATCTTTGCTCGCCTGGCAAATACAGTCTTGGATTTCACATATTCAATTTTTCACAGTCCCAACTCCCTTGCATGGACGTGTTTTCACGTACCTTTAAAGTTTCTCCTCTCATTCATTCAGTCTATTCGCAAGCCTGAGGGTTTTCCGTGGTTTTCCCTAAGGAGCTAAGACAAATGTAGGGATGAGCCCAGAAAGAAAAGGGCATTCACTTCCTTAGACCCTGGTAACTGCTCTTTTTAGAGGAAGGAGGAGGAGAAAGAAACCCCCCCACCCCCACCGACGTGGACTGCAATGACAACAGTAAGCAACACGTTATATGTAAAGCCTTTATTATTATTATTATTATTATTATTATTATTATTATTATTATTTACAATGGGACTAAAGGTGGTGTAGATACACTATGTCAAATGTGCCACAATCTTTCCTGCAATAGAAAGACGAGGCGCTGGCCACTAGCAATATTTTACAACATGCTAAATATTGCAAGTATAAATTCATGGATAATTTATAGTTAGAAGAACTCAGAAAACAATATCAAGAAAACAATTCATTTTCCAATTGTGTGAAGAGCTGACAAAACCGTGGATGCAGCACCGCTTTGCACGTCCTACTTTACACCGATCTCTGCGGGCAACAATTGAAGAACATCTGAACATTGCTGTGCAACAACAATGCCAGGTAATGCAGCCAGATGGTGAACGTACTGTTTGCTATAAATGTCCTGCAAAGAAGAGGAGAATGATGACAACATTTTGTGGACTTTGCAAAAAGGGGTTCTGCAGAGAACATCGCGCTGTTGTTTGCACTAATTGTAAATAGGACAATAACATGAACGTAAAGACTTTATGACAAACTTAAAATTAAATGAACACTAATGGCTACGAAAAGTGTAAAAGTTGTTAAATGTGTGATATTGAGTTGATTTCAGTTAATTAAAATGTGAGTAGTAAAAATTACGAATGCTTACCTTTAACATGAGTACAGTGATGATTACCTGTCTAGGGTTAAGTAGTCGCGTGGTGAGTTTAGGAATTCCCAGACCACCTCTAAGATTGTTTAAAATAAAGGTATTGTAATCGTACGTTTCTGTCTTTTGTCAATAGTAACGTTGACCTTTCTTTTTCGAGAAAACAAAATCTGTTGTACAGTTAAAGGTACTGAAATAGTAAGAAATTTTCTGAAATCCCCACGCGTTTGCAAGTGTAAGTCTCTGTTGTAACCTGTTGATTTACGAGAGACTGCGTGTGCTTCCGTACAGTGTTTCTAAAATGTGCAGTAACGAGTCAGAAATCATTGGAATGTAGTGTAGGTGTGTTTGTTATAACCGGGAATCAATCCGCAGTACTTGACCAATCAACTACGGGAAATATCAGAAAAATTGGCAGGAGTTAGCAAGAAAAACAAAGGTAAAATATCACGTGAACGAGCACCGATACCGAGCACTATGTACAATATACCCTAGAGAAAAAGACAAGAAAACAAAAGTCAACCGCTGCAAGTGTTACGAAGTGGTGTGTGAAACATATAATGAAGAATGTCTGCGGGAAGCGCATCTAGTGAGATAAAGGGTGAAATGGAGGATTCTGCTAAAAATAAAGAAAGGAAGAAAAATGTTTACAGTTAATACAAGTATTGTTTTCTCTTGTGGGTTTATGTTTAGTATAATAGATGTGTGTGTGTGTGTGTGTGTGTGTGTGTTTCATTAAAAATTAGCATATCCTTAATGAATACATCCTAAGTGGTATAAATGAAATTGTATAAACTGCAGGGAATCTTAAAATATGAAAATTGCGATAGTTGTTTTCTTTACAGTCCGACCTTTTTTAATAAACTAGTGTGAGATATGAAGTTTTGCACATTTAAGGGTTGTTAACATGAATGTAAGGAATATATATTATGATATGATATGATATGATTCTCAAATACTCTGTCCTGCTGACCCTTCACATTTCTGTATTCGGGCGAGTGTGTATTCTTCTTCTTCTTCTTCTTCTTCTTCTTATTATTATTATTATTACTATTACTATAATTATTATTATTATTATTATTATTATTATTATTATTATTATTATTGTGTGAAGAGTTGTATCGGAAGTGCTTTATAGACTAAATTAATAATTTCTATCTTAACTGAAATATTTACATTATATTTCACACAGTATAGTTACAGGTAGCATAAATTCAGATAATGGTTTTTATATGGGAATCTACTTCTTGTGTTTAGAGGCTACATTTATACAGAGTTAATAATTTCTCCCCTATGTAACATATTTCCATGAAATTTTATACGCATCTATGCAAAAACGAATTATGCTCGTGTAATTAGGGAATTAGGGAAAAATTAGTGTTTCTGATAATTTTTAATGTTTTAATAGAAATTATGCTCCTAAAAGATGACTAGCCTGCCATATTTTTCGCAGTTGGTAACAAAATGCTAGATTCATGGATATACTCCATAATTTAGTTGTTCATTATATGTTCAAGAAGTGTTGAATTTTTCTTGGAGAAATTAAGCTCCTTCATCCAGACTCTGAAAAGTGGCTGCTGTCGAATTCGTAAAGCGCCACCAAGAGATGAATATAACATCTAAGTTTGCAGGATGTAGCAGCTAAATTTTAAGCCGTATAGAGTTTAATATTTGATTAATGTGTGGGTAGAAGAATTGAAAGTTAACTCAGGTTTACTTGTAATGCACAGCCTGTTAAATATGTCGTAAAAAAAAAAAAAAAAAAAAAAACTAGTTGCACAAATCTCAGTAAACGTGCCAATTAAATGAATGCTAACGTATTATAGATTGCTTTTCGCGTATTAAATGAAAGTACACATCTTGTCCTATGACCTCCATAAGGGAAGGTTTAACAATATAAAACAGCCACTGACCCCACGAACAAAAATCAACTGAAGAGCGTGACTTAAAAAAAAAAAAAAAAAAAAAAAAAAAAAAAAAAAAAAAAAAAAAAAAAACTCATGTTTTGTCCCACCTCTTACTGATATTGATGTTTTGTATGTTGTTGTGCACAATGCCTAGCTTTTGTTTAAGCCTAGATATTACTTAAACTTCGGTTATGATGAAGTTGATTTTCTTACATAGTTTTGCGTTCTGGACAACTGTGCGCCGGCATCTCTCGGAACATCCGAGATCAGGTCCCTATCCCCTCCACCGCAAAGTCAAATAGCGTCTGTCACTTGATTTTGAATATTAAACAAACATACCATCACGGCATTTCCGTTATGGCATCTGGTGTCATCAATAAGCTACAAATAAAGGAAAGAAAGAAAGAAAGAAAGAAAGAAAGAAAGAAAGAAAGAAAGAAAGAAAGAAAGTAGCACAGTCACTGTCCTGAACAAGGTACGCAAGTATTATTTTAATTAATGCGTATCGCCTACCAGCCGCCGAAACTATTCGACAGGAGAGTGAATATCCTACACGGTCCTGTAAAAATGTTCTGAATACACTAAATGACGTGTAATTTTTTTTCTATTATTAGGACAATTGAACGTGTCATTGCTCCTGCGGGTTGCTTTGTTTCACACCACAGAGAATTCAGGTTCTCTACCCCCCGGGATTCTAGAGATAAGAGAGCGATGAGGTTAAAGGAGTAGGCGTTTGTTCGTGTTTTTGTTTTTACTTTAGAAAAATTGCGAAACGTGACGCAATAGCGATAAGTTTTATGAACAAGTTTGCTGAATCGACCAATTGAAGGTAATTTATATTTTGCTAAAGAAGAGAGGAGATTAATGAAATCAGTTATTGTAATAATCGTAGTAGATTGAAGGAATTGTTTGTATTCAAACTCCTTTTGTGAAATAAGCTGCTCGGATGCTTATCAGGGTGACGGTTATAAATGTTATCGTAATACCCACCCGAGGTCACAAAGGTCACAGTCTTCCGCTTGTCCTTTCCTAAGCAGACCACGTCTGTACTATCGAAAATAATGAGTCACAGTTATAGTTTCGTGAAAGTAAAAAATGTTAGATAGGAGACAAGTAGCTACTCTTATACAATCATAATCACATTTTGTATCCAATATAGTATAAACGAGCTACATGTAAGTACTGTGTAAAGTTTCATTAAAACAATATATTATATATGAGACAAGTCACTAATTTTTGTCAAAACGCATCGTCTATAAAGGGGTAGTTTCTCCTCTTATACAGTAGTGACTATAGTGCGAAGTTTCATGGAAATATGTCACATTTTTAGTCCAGCTAGATTTGCTTTCTGGACCACTTTGAGCCTTGGCGCTTGTGATCGGTCGGACGGAGGATCACTCGTCCCGGCGGCGTTAACCCTTAATTTGGTAAATATATATAATGTGCAATATTATAGAACTGTGAAATTTTTTTTTAATTTTCCTAAGAAACTTTGTTATCCATCGTTCTATTAAAAAATTGTTTATTAACCTATAGGATACATTGCGATATTTGTCAAACAGGCTGTGGGAAAATGCTGATACGGTGAGGAATGGAAAGGGAGAAACCATTTATATTATTGAGGTGACCTTGAACTGAGGGTAGTAGGAACGAGACCTGGAGTACGGTACAACCGGCTCTTCCGAGAAATAACTAGTGGCCCTGAAAAGGGCCTTTTTGCGGGCAGGAGTACCTTTGTTAATTCAAGCCCTCTCGCCGCGGATGCGCCTAGCCAGCTGAATATCCTTGGGCATAATGGTCACGCGCTTGGCGTGGATGGCGCAAAGGTTGGTATCCTCGAAGAGACCGACGAGGTATGCCTCGCTTGCCTCCTGCAAGGCCATTACGGCTGAGCTCTGGAAACGGAGGTCGGTTTTGAAATCCTGAGCGATTTCACGCACCAAGCGCTGGAAAGGCAGCTTGCGGATGAGGAGCTCGGTGCTCTTCTGGTAACGACGGATCTCGCGAAGAGCAACTGTACCAGGTCGGTATCGATGGGGTTTCTTCACGCCTCCAGTAGCCGGTGCGCTCTTCCTAGCGGCCTTCGTTGCCAGCTGCTTTCGTGGAGCCTTGCCTCCCGTGGACTTACGCGCAGTTTGCTTCGTACGTGCCATCGCTTACTCCTTCGTCCTCGCAACCCAAGTTGACGCAATACAGTCGCGCCCGCTGCCCCCAAGAGGGGTATTTATGTCTTCGCCCGTTGAGAAGCCACGCCCCTTCCGTAATGTGATTGGTCCGCGGGTTTTAGTATATAAACCAAAAAATGACCCGCCGTCGAGATCACTTTTAACCTTCGTCACACGAGCAACATGACTGGACGCGGCAAGGGAGGCAAGGGTCTTGGCAAAGGTGGAGCGAAGCGCCACAGGAAGGTTCTCCGAGATAATATTCAGGGCATCACGAAGCCGGCCATTCGTCGTCTCGCCCGACGTGGAGGCGTAAAGCGTATCTCCGGCCTCATCTACGAGGAGACGAGAGGTGTTCTCAAGGTCTTTCTGGAGAACGTAATCCGTGACGCTGTAACATACACCGAGCACGCGAAGCGGAAGACAGTCACGGCCATGGACGTGGTATACGCCTTGAAGAGGCAGGGGAGGACTCTCTACGGGTTCGGCGGTTAGACTGCCTACACACGTCTGCTGCCGAATCCGTCGGCAAAACGGCCCTTTTCAGGGCCATAAAATCCGTCTAAAAAGGGCAGTAGTTGTCGAGATTAATTTAATTCACCTTTACTGTGTGACCACTAGCTCAACAGGCCAGTGCGGAAAACAGAACTTATTTCGTAGGGGCACTTCAGTATCAGCAAAAGACGTTGTAAGAAATGCCTCTCCGTTTTTCAAATGGGTCTGACCCCAACGCTTGGTATATCAAGTGGAAAGACCGGATTCCTCTGTGAAGCCTTGCTCCTCGGATTATGTTACCTGTTACTGTAAACTTCTGTAAGTCAATAATCACTGTCCGAAGAATTGGTGGGTAATATGACAACGCAGGTAGGCAATGCTCACCAGACCGTAACAAGGAACCGAGGGGATTGACACATACTGAACATCACATCACCACGTTTTTGCAATGCCAACTTTTAGGTCATAGGAATCCAGTGTGGTAAACACTGGGGAGAAGAGGTACACATCGCATGTCAGAACACAGGACTTCGTCCTGTCAGACAACTTCCACGTATAGCTTGCGTCATTTCGGTTCGAACGAAACGACAGAGAGAGGGGAAATTCGAACGCAAATTGTCAAAGCCTTCGATTCCTACGAGAAGGTCATGTCATCATCTCAGTATTGGGGTTCCTGCGCGTGCGGCCAATATGTGCACCAACAAACAAACGCATTAGGAACTCTATTATAACGCCGTAAGTTGTTCACCAGTTATCGATTTCTTATTCAAAATTAGTTTCATTCGTAGTATGTAGTAAAGTAAACTAGTATATTCAAACGTATATGTCTAAAACCACGATGGGCACCAAAGAAGGGGACTTGTGATTATTTTCACGATAATCTCCATTACTCTAATATGATAGAAATATATTACATAAATTTCGAAGCCAACTATGTACCTTGGCATCATCATCTAATTTAATTCGTATTGTGTTAAATTATATAATAATAATGAAACCTTTCTATATGCATCAGTATAATGTGTTATCACACAATAGCCTAGTAAATGTACAACGGTTTCAAGTACTTCAGTGCGAACCTGGGACAACGACATCGTTCAGAGCACAAAATTACAGAATGATGATATTAAATCAGCCCACCGGTATAGAGAGAGAGAGAAAGTTGACACGCGTAATGAAATTACATTACGAAGCCGTGAGAGAGGATTAACAATACTGGCTATTTCTGACTTTTGTGAGGTTAGTGGGGCCCTTAAAAGGGCCGTTTTACGGAGAAGGGGCTTAAGCCTTCTTCTCGGTTTTCTTCGGGAGGAGAACCGCCTGGATGTTGGGCAACACACCACCCTGGGCGATGGTGACGCCGGACAGGAGTTTGTTCAGCTCCTCGTCGTTGCGAATGGCGAGCTGTAAGTGACGAGGAATGATCCTAGTCTTCTTGTTGTCACGAGCTGCGTTGCCAGCCAACTCGAGAACTTCGGCCGCCAGGTACTCCATCACCGCGGCCAGGTAGACTGGCGCACCGGCACCAACTCGCTCTGCGTAATTGCCCTTACGCAAAAGACGGTGGATACGGCCTACCGGGAACTGCAACCCAGCACGGCTGGATCGAGACTTTGACTTTCCCTTCACCTTGCCTCCCTTTCCACGACCCGACATGATGCTACTCCTACTTGCAGCTGTTTAACTACAAGAACGACGCCTCGCCCAAAATGATGCAGGGCCCGACGGTAACCTTCACTTTTACGCCAACGTCAATAATCGACAGCGGACCAATCGTAAAGTCACAAACGTTTGCGCTGTTTCTATTGGCTCGCACTGGGAAGGCAGTACGGCATTGTCCCTGCGACTTAAATATTTTTCTCCCTCCGGAATATCAGTAATATTGTATCTATTCTCATATTTAATAACTTGTGTTTGGCTATAATGCTATCTCGGCCCCCTAGACTGAAGCGAATCAGTTGGTGATCAAGAAGACACTGGCGACCAAGTCGCTGCCTAGTGGATCGCCACGTACTGAGTGTTATCTAGGAAACTTTGCCGACTTGTCGCAGGAGTGAAACCTCCTAAGTGTGTTAACCTCTGTGCTCATCATTATTATTAAATTATTGTACACTAACTTTAAAGTGAGAAACCGTAACATTGAGTAACATTGAGTGTAGCTGATTACCAGGGAACATTTTAGACTTGCCGCGGAAGAGAGACCTGCTCAGTGTGTGTGAACTTCTGTGCTCATCCTCATTATTGTTTTAAAATATTGTACGGTAACTCTCTTTTAACGAGAAACCGTAACATTGCATGTTGCTGTTCACTGGATGAACCCATAACGATAAACGCAGTGAGCCCCGCTCGACATATACAGTGTTGTAGGCGAGGAAATATCGACTAGTGCTGCACCAGTGTGATTGTACTGTACAGCAACAACCAGTGCATAGCATCGCGCGGGATAGTTTTCTGTGAGTTCCGTTCTGAGTTGTGCAAAAGCAAATACTAACGACATGGAGGAGAACGAAGAAAGTGGCCAACCTCCACCATCACCCCATCTAGACCAAGCCTCCACCTCAACCGACATATCAGCCAACGTGAAGCCTACATTTGCCACACCACAGCCGAAAAAGAAGCAGAAGCGGAAGAGACCAACCCAACTCAGCGACACCAAGCCAGTGAAAACAGGTATGTCTAGTGCTGACCAGACGACAGACTCTAACAGTGAAACTGATTCAGAGAACGTCATATCTACACTGCTCAATAGTTTTTCTCCAACTGAATCAGACAGAGGGCTCTTCATCAGGCGGGGAACGAAATCAGCATTTAGAGAATTGAAGCAACAAAATGACCTAACTTTCACTTCTCACCTTCTTTCGCAAACAGACCGGGTGGTAATTTTCAGCTCTAGAGAACAGCTCTCCAAATTCTCAGCTAAATTCAGCCCTCTATATTTTGGCCCTAAAGCTATATTTGAAGCTCTACCAAATTCAACCCTTACGGCACCTTGGCTTACGGCGTTGGACAGAACCCGCACTCCCAACCTGCCCCCTTCTCCAGTACCAGAAACCCCGCCAAACCCCAGCGAAAACGATTGGAAAACCGTAACCCATGCCAAAAGGAAACCTGTCCTGACTCCAGCTATCCCTCAAACATCCACCCACACCGATCCTGCCTCTTCTGAACAAAAATACACTGTAAAAATCCATAATCACTCATTAAACACCAACAACCCCTTTTTCATCAAAGACCTAATCACACAAAATCATCTACAGATCCCTACACCTAGATATTTCTGGGCATACACCACAAGAACTACCACTCTCCTTTTTCCTAACATACAGACCGCAGAAAAGTTCGTCCACGCCATACCCCCTGACTCTTTCGGCCCACATGCAAAATTGATTCTCATGCCAGCACACATGTCAGCCACTCAGCCACCCCCTCCCAAAGATATCAGCGTGGTCATAAAGTCTATTGAACACAGCATTTCTATGGACACTCTCAAACAAGAGTTACTCGACCAAGGCTACAAAGTCAAAAACGTAGCAAGGATCATTTCGGCACAGACCAGAACCGAAACCCAGTTAGTGAGAGCTTTCCTCGAAGACGTGGAAACTTCAGACGCCATGTTGAGAGGCGTGCTACTATGCGGAAAGTTCTACAGAGTCGAACCTTCGAAAGAATTCGTAAGACTACGCCCATGCTTACAATGCGCGCAATACGGACATGATAACAGTACCTGCAACAACATCCCTAAATGCCACAAATGTGGACAGAATCCTAATATCTGCAAGACAAAGCATACGACCAACGAGAAATACTGTGCCACTTGCGACAGCAAAGACCACTATACGGGACAAATAATATGCACCAAATACCCACGTAACCCGCAATCCCTACAACCTCTCGAAAACAAACCCCGCCATGTGGCAATCCTAGCGTCATCCCCCACCCCGCCCATCAAACCCTCACAAGCCTTCCCCGCTCTTATACCAACACCTTCACAAAGCCCCAACAACACAACATTCGCCTCAATCACAAGAGAGGGTACACCAAACATCACTACCAGCTCACCAGTGAAAACCTTAGCCATCCCAGAACCTCATCCCACTCCCACCCCAGAAGCACGCAAAGCCACGACATCCAAGAAAACAGACGACAGTATACCGGTCGACCTAGAGACAGTCAAGACAATAACCAAAAACCTAGAAAAATACATAGACGACAAGATCTCAGCCCTAGAAGACAAACTCATGACTTTCATAGTAGCACTCCTGGCGTCTGATGAAACTCCTGTCAAGAGGAAGGCTACACTCAAAACGGCTAATACTACAGCCAAAAAGATCCTCAAAAAACGTGTACTGCACAACTTCATCGATAAAAAACTGAGAGTGACCATAGAACCCATGAACTTCCCTCCCCAACATAAGACCCGCACGAATGATAACGCTTGTCGAGCTAATGACCGAAGCAACACCGATGTACGCCCGAGCTCCTCCACCACCACGTAATGGGCCACCACGCACGACAGAGACATGACCTGACTATTATACACAGCAACATACGTAACCTTTACGGTAATCGCACCGAACTGGAGCACTTAATTTTGGAACGCGACCCGGACATAGTTAGCCTAAATGAAACCCATCTAGGTGTGAATGATAAATTTACAATGCGTGGATATCGTTTTATCCGTAAAGACAGAAATCGCCGAGGAGGGGGAGTTGCTTTACTCTGTCGCGACACACTTCCTATAACTGACGTCACGAACCCTCCACAATTCAACAACTTTGAACATGTCACTATCAAACTCGCCATACACAATTACCCCATATTCATCACCACACTCTACGTCCCACCAAACGCGCCATTCCCCACGCCACTCATCAACCATCTCAACACAAATCATAAATCCATAATACTCAGCGACCTGAATGCATCCAACATTGCACTTGGAGACAGAAGGACAAACGCAGCAGGGCGACAACTAGAACTTATTCTTCACCGCACCGACTTCAAACTAATACCTACAGCCCCAACTAGATATCCACAAACAGTCAACGATATCCACGCCACAACCCCAGACAGAATACTGACAACACCACCAATATTTAATAGAGTGCTCCAGGCCGAAATTCTTCCCCCACTGAACAGCGACCATTGCCCAATCGAACTAAAAATCACCACCCCCATTTGGAGCCCAACAGCCCCAATTACCCCTAGAAAAAGTTATAAATATCATCAATCGGATTGGGATACATTTACAGAATACTTTGACTTGAACCTCCCCCCTCCCTCAGAAATCAAATCGTTAGAAGACCTTGAAAATGCGGACGAAATACTGCTAAAAGTTACGTGTGACGCTAGAGACAAAGCGGTGCCGCGCACGAGAAATGACGGAACAATAAGAAGACGATTACCCCCGTATATCATCGACATTATCAAGACCAAGCGGCGAGCACACAGACTGTATATGAGAGACCACAGTGATGATAACAGAAGACTCTACCGAAAACTCCAACAGGACGTTCGGAATGCAATACAACACTACGAACAGACAAAATGGAGAAACATTATCAACCAGCTAAACTCTAATCACAAAGACAACCCTGGTAGGTTTTGGAAACTGATAAACAAGTTAAAGGGCAACACCTTCCCACAATATCCTCTCATAAACCAACATGAAGTCATATTCAACACAGAAGACAAACTGGAACACTTCCACCGCATCCTATCCCGAATACACACCGTCCCACACCATCCAGATTACAATGAACCACACTACAATGCAATCACCGCACAAATCGAGAACAACCCAGACATATTTAATCCCTTGCGCATACCTTACGAACCACAACCATTGGATCACCCCATCATAGCGCCCATAACGACACAAGAAATAGAACATGCCATTCACAAAACACGAAACACCGCAGCCGGCCCCGACAGCATTCACAATATACTCTTCAAAAATTATCCTCCCACAGCCTTAAACTACCTCGCTAACTTGTTTACAGCAAGTCTGTATATTGGCGCACTACCAGCCCGATGGAAGCTCGCACATATACTTATGTTTCCAAAACCTAACAAAGACGCCACTGACGCAAACAACTATCGACCAATCAGCCTGACCCAGACCATCTGCAAACTAATGGAAAGAATCATAAACAATAGACTACACCATTTCATTGAGGACAATGACATCATCCCAGACACACAAGCCGGATTCAGAAAAGGCATAGAAATCCCAGACCAAATCCTCAAAATCTTGACACCAATTGAATCCGGCTTTGAGAGACACATGACATCAACAGTGGTGACAATCGACACAACCAGAGCATTTGACTCCATTTGGCATGACGGACTACGATATAAGCTACACAACATCGGCCTTCCCCCACCCCTAACCCGCTGGCTATCAGATTTTATTCGTAACAGAACCGCCCACATAAAAATTAACAGCTCCCTATCCCAACCATTCCAAATTGAAGGCGGAGTCCCACAGGGCACAGTACTCTCCCCAATCCTTTTCAATATATATGTTTCTGACATCCCCATCCCACCCCGCGAAGGCGTACATATCGGACAATTTGCTGACGACATTATTATCACAGCCACAGCCCACGACATCAGATACACAAACAGCCATGTCAACGAAACACTACGGAACCTAAACGTCTGGCTAGACATGTGGCGCATGAGAATCAATCCTGCAAAGTCACAAACAATGATTCTAAAAAAGAGACGCTACCCCAAAAAACTCATGAGAGATCGTTATGCCATCCGCTGCAAAAACTCCATAATCCCATACACCAACCACATCACATACCTCGGCATCACCATATCAAACAAACTGAAACTACACCGTCACGTCATCAACATCAAATCACGCATCACAAACGCCATCAAACTCCTCTACAACGTCGCAGGCAACCAAGCAAAGCCAGGGTGCCGGCCACATACAACAGCTCTAATTTACAAATCAATTATCCGACCGTCACTTTTACACGCGTCCCAGCTGTTCTCCAGAGTATCTAACTCTCAACTTTCTCAATTAGAATCACTGGAACGTAGACTTCTACGCAAAACATTTCAACTGCCACGAAACACACAAAATAGAACAGTATACACCATCTCTAACATCAAACCCATCACCCTATATATACAACACAAAAACATAAAATACACACATAAAGCTATTAATAAAAATTTCACCTCTGTACTCTTCCAAACAATACCACCCGGTCAGCCCCACCTCACAGTCTCCCGTCTGATGAATGACCACCAAGAATACTTAGCAAGGCAGCACTAGACAACCACACACCAAACAACCTCTCCCCCGTGCTTTCTTCTTCAAGCAAAACTATCTATAACACAACAAAATCTAAGACCTGAAAAGGGTTATACAAAATCCCTAAAGCAGGTCCACGGCACAGATGTTCTGTGTCCAAATGTCGTCGTCGTCGTCGTCGTCGGGCTCATCATCAGACGAGCACCATGCCCCCCAAAGCTTCCGGAAAGGCTGCCAAGAAGGCCGGCAAGGCCCAGAAGAATATTTCGAAGGGCGATAAGAAGAAGAAGCGCAAGAGGAAGGAGAGCTACGCCATTTACATCTACAAGGTTCTGAAACAAGTTCACCCAGACACGGGAATCAGTTCAAAGGCTATGAGCATCATGAACAGCTTCGTTAACGACATCTTCGAGCGCATCGCCGCGGAAGCTTCGCGGCTCGCGCATTACAACAAGCGGTCGACCATCACCAGTCGGGAGATCCAGACAGCCGTCCGTCTCCTGCTACCCGGTGAGCTGGCCAAGCACGCCGTCAGTGAAGGGACCAAGGCCGTCACAAAATACACTAGTTCCAAGTAAGCGGGAGTGCTTGCTAGGGAATCAGCAACCGGCCCTTTTAAGGGCCACAAGTTATTCATAACAGAGTAGATGAATGAAGAACAACAGCGTTTCCCACCGAGTGAAAATTTAAATAATCACCCCGATAACACTTCTAGGATAGATAATACATTATAGGCAGTCCATGGGAGACTTGGATCCACGAGGCAAATTCGTTTCCTTAATAGTTTCGTACGACTTATATGAGAGCGCGGTGTCATTCCTACTCACTTGGCAGCATTAATTGTTGAGGGAAAACAACTTAGAAGGTAACTTGTCGACCGCGGTCATAATCCTTCCGCAGGCCACTACTGAGAATCTGTGGACATACGGGTAATCTATCTTTATTGAAACTCGGGTTCATAACATACGACTGATACTTTATATATCTGTCACGTAATCCATCAAGAGACAAATGTCCCCCCCCCCCCTAGTCAGTAGCGAGCTTCAGTCCATTCGTAGTAGCCGCCGGTGCAAGAAGTGAATTGAAGTTTGTGTGAAGTTCCGTAGTATGGCATGAAAATGATGTCGAAAATCCGACTACAGTTCCACAACCATGTGGTTGAAAGGAGGCTCCGCTGTTGAACAACAATCCACCTGTGGCTTAACTTAGAATGCCGACTAGCTGTTTTATTAATCCCGTGTCAATCCAGCAGTGTGTGACGTTGAAACGTAACCAAACTGCCGTTGATAGATAGATTTATCATCTATCCCAATGACATCCAACGAGCTTGGTAATTTAGGTACAGAGTCTAAGCAGGCAGTTTACGTGTGTGTGTGAGCGAGTGCAGGTTTTATCGAGTGCACCCCAATCCCATCGTCCTCAAGTGCCTACAGATTACGCAGTTTCATCGGCAACGGCCATACCATGTTGAAAATACCGGTTCTCGTCCGATCACCGAAGTCAAGCAACATTGGGCGTGGTCAGTACTTGGATGGGTGACCGCTTGGGAACACCACGTGCCGTTGGCGATTTTTTTTTTTACGTCACTATTTCCAGCGTGTTCTAATAAGACTTATGGGATATTATGTTCCCTTCCCTATTCCAGCTATAGCTTGGATGATGACGCCGCTGCATAATTGTAGAGTAATTGATAATTCTTAAGTACTTGCAGCTCCGTATTGAAACTTATGACTGGTAGCATATTCATATGAGACGGTTCACTTCTCTGCGTTTTCTCGAAGAAGGGAATATGTATTCAGGGGATTGTGAACGTACCTCGCGCTCTCCCTAGAAGTTAGAGACATTTTAGGTAAAGAATGTAATATACTGTACATATATGGCTAATTAAAATCCCATTAGTTACTACATTTCAGTGGGTAGTACAAATTCCATAATGAAAATATCTCTGTCCTAGTAGTTGTATCCTTTAAAGAAGCTCGTTGTTTTCCCATGATGAAGGGCAGAACTTGGTCGGTAGAAATTTAAACAGACTGCATTATCAGACCAGGCGTTATTTCAATATCAGCGTTTAGTTTAGGAAATATAGCAATAGCGGAGTTGGGAGAAGTAGTTATAGCATGTACAGTAAGTATAAACAGTTCGCTGTACTGTACAGTGAATATAAATATTTGAATGTACGATGGCAAAACATCAGACATACAGTACGTAGCTCACATATCTTTAAAAATAAATAAATAAATAAATAAATAAAAATAAAGAAGACATTCTGAGGAGTGAGTGGAAAGTGCATATTATAATGAATATTTTTAACTCTCAGTTGACATTGAGAGAGAAAGCCATGCATCGGGGAACCGGTGACTGTTTTTGCGTTACCTTCTGCTATTGGCGTTGTTGGTTAGTAACGAATGAAAGGGGTAGGACGCGGAATCAAATGTCAAAAAACGATAGGGAAATAATAGTAACTGGTTGTATTTCGATCGAGCTCGGCGTGCTGATTCACCAGTGGGGTGTTTCACAAAGTTTACAATCTTTGGAAATTGTGAACTCTGTTTGTAAACTTCTGTTTCACAATCTTTGTTTGTAAAGGTGGACTGTACAAAGGAAATCAAATCTTTACGAATGAAATTTTGCGCTCTTTACAAGTGATATGTTTGTTTCACAACGAAGGAGTAATTTTACAAACGTGTAAACTAAACTTTACTAGTGAAGTTAGCACATTTTCTACAGTAGCCCTGTTGAAATAGCTTCTAATTGTGAATGAAAAAAATAAACACATATGTATAAAATCAATTTTATAGTAACAGGGTACCATTAAGAATTACACTGAAGCAGTTGTGATGTTATTGAGTAGTTCTAGCGACTCAGACGAAGATTTTGCATTTAGGCCTAACGTAGAATTTTCCGGCCACGTTCGTATCATTGTACGAATATTAATGAAAGGTTTCGAATGAATCCCGCGCTATACTTCAGAATACCGCGTTAGTTCTTATATACGAGGAACGTATTTAATAAATACTCGCACTTAAAGAAGAAAAACTTTGCACCGAAAACCAATCACTTAATAATGCAATGTCGGCATTACTTACGCAGTATTCTGAAGTCGTTCCGAATCCCATTTCGCTGTAATCTCTCCTACAAGATATGGGACATCACATGCAACATCTGAAAGGGAAAAGTGGTGCCCTAACCTCAAAGCGAGAACTGCATTGGTTGCATAGTAGCTCTCAGTTCCCTGCGTTAGCAGATAAGAACGGAATTTATAAGATTACAGTGTGCAAAAGTTCACACATGGTAGTTGATGTTGTTACAAGATTGAAAAAACTCGAGGCGGGTTATTGATCACCGAATGTGCTTACTCGGGCAAAGGATTTTTATGCTCCTCCTGCTGGGTTCCCTAATGTTGGCGAGGTTATGGATGAAACAATAAAATATACTGATGGACCAGCAGAGAGCGAAGTTGATTTTAATGGATGGACATGTTAGCTGCTCTATCAACTGCATATAACTACGTGGGTCAAATCCATTATTTATCAATTATTTGAATGAATTTCGCGCTAACTTTCGTCAGTTAAGTCGTAGGCTAATTAATGCATTGGTATGCTCGACCAATTGCATGCCGCGAAACTCCGTTGTCGCCGATGTAGCAAAATCTAAATAAAATATATATAAAAAAATATAAACATGTCCATCGATAGTTCTAAAATTACAGCTACTTTACCTCTGATCCTTAGTGATTTTTGTAAACTGTCGTTGGCGATTTTGTTCAACCAATTATGCGTATTTGTAAGTTTGTTTCGCCGATTTTGTAAAGTTCGTTAAAACATACAAGTGAATAAGATTGCATTGTGAAACACAGTTAACAAGCATATGTAATATTTCCGTTGTTAATTGTATATTGTTAATTTGTAATTTGTTAGCGTTGTGAAACATGCCCCCATTTACCTTTAGAGGTAATATCTACATTAATATTTAGTTAAAATTTAAAGAAATTTTAAACGAATGGAAGCTGCATTTTAATTCACCCCAAATTACTATGTTCCCTTTCAGATTATCAGCTGTTGTTGTTGTTGTTGTTGTATTGTAAGTTCTCACTTATTGTTAGCTAGCCGTACCCGTTCGCTCCGCTCCACCTGTTAGAAATAAATATAAAGTAATTACATAATTAAAATAGGACGTCTGATCCAGGGAACAACTTTTACAACAGCGCAAGATAATCTGCTTCGCATATTACCCAATTTTTTTTTAGCACTGCATTTATTGCATATATATTTTATGTATTTTAACACGATTCAATTGAGCATAGTTAAAATATGAATTATTAAAATAATGGATTGCCAAGCTAAAGTACTATTACTGCATACTAAATCAATACACTCTCGTTGTTCGTTAATTCTCTGAGATTAAAATGCGTGTACATAAATATTATTTTAAGAAATACAGAAAACGAATGTACAAAATAGCCTATCAAATTTTCTGTGCATAAGAAGCTATTTTAATCTTACCTGTCCTCGATTTACTCAGACGTTACTGTAATAACATTATAGCATTATGTCCATCTAGAGAAACTACAGTTTCCAATGGTGAAATAATAACTAATTATACAAATCAGTTAATTTACGAGCTTGTGATATTACTTCATACAAACACAGAAACATTCCCTGTAGGCTATGTTTAATAGCTTTCGATTGTTTGTTGATGTCCAAGGCCCCTGTTTCGATTGTTGTTGTCCAAGGCCCCTTATAGACGAAGTCATTTGTTCTTAATTCATTGCACCGTCTTAGATAGCGTTATTTTAATTTTAAAACTCATTTATCTCATTAAATATCAGTCCTATCAAAATGTTGTAAAAAAATAAAACTTAACGGAAATCATTTTTAAAGGAACATCTGTTATGTAACATTTTTTCTCAAATATCAATAATAAGCGAGATATTTCGATTTATTTAATTCAGGCCCCCTTATAACTCCCCTTTTAAATAATGTATTTCGAATGCCATATAGCCTAAAATCTAAGTTACAACAAACTTAATTTATATTCCAGTTTTCATATAAATCGGTTCAGCCATTATCGCGTGAAAAGGTAACAAACATACAGACAGACATACAAACAAAAATTTCAAAAATGCGATTTTCGGTTTCAGGGTGGTTAATTATATATGTTAGGACCAATTACTTTTGGAAAATCGAAACTTACCAGAAAAATTTCGGCTACAGATTTATTATTAGTATAGATAGTACGAGATACGACCGCAATTTTGTACGACTAGTGTAATGAAGGAATGCAAAAAATTATTTTGGAACTTTGCAATGTTAGTCTATCATTAAAATAAAATTAAATCTTAATTCGTCCCTTTTGCAGGAGTCTTCTTCATCCAGTATGTTGTTGGCTGATATGGAGGAGGAGGGGGGGGGGACATGCTCTAAAGGGATTAAATTTGCTTAGCAAATCGATATGGTGACTAACGCTTGCAATGCGTCATAGCTATAATTGTACTGCGCGGTAATTTCAGAGTAATAAGAGTTCAGTTCAGGGATCTGCTAATTTCTTCATATTGTGTTCGGCAATGGAATAGTACCGCAGTAGCATTAAGAGGTTTTTATAATTTGAACTGATATGTGCAGGTATATTGACCCCCCCCCCCTCCCACCGCTGGCCGACGCGGACTGCAATGACAACAGTAAGCCACACGTCATACGTAAGCCTTTCTTCTTCTTCATCTTTGCTCGCCTGGCAAATACAGTCTTGGATTTCACATATTCAATTTTTCACAGTCCCAACTCCCTTGCATGGACGTGTTTTCACGTACCTTTAAAGTTTCTCCTCTCATTCATTCAGTCTATTCGCAAGCCTGAGGGTTTTCCGTGGTTTTCCCTAAGGAGCTAAGACAAATGTAGGGATGAGCCCAGAAAGAAAAGGGCATTCACTTCCTTAGACCCTGGTAACTGCTCTTTTTAGAGGAAGGAGGAGGAGAAAGAAACCCCCCCACCCCCACCGACGTGGACTGCAATGACAACAGTAAGCAACACGTTATATGTAAAGCCTTTATTATTATTATTATTATTATTATTATTATTATTTACAATGGGACTAAAGGTGGTGTAGATACACTATGTCAAATGTGCCACAATCTTTCCTGCAATAGAAAGACGAGGCGCTGGCCACTAGCAATATTTTACAACATGCTAAATATTGCAAGTATAAATTCATGGATAATTTATAGTTAGAAGAACTCAGAAAACAATATCAAGAAAACAATTCATTTTCCAATTGTGTGAAGAGCTGACAAAACCGTGGATGCAGCACCGCTTTGCACGTCCTACTTTACACCGATCTCTGCGGGCAACAATTGAAGAACATCTGAACATTGCTGTGCAACAACAATGCCAGGTAATGCAGCCAGATGGTGAACGTACTGTTTGCTATAAATGTCCTGCAAAGAAGAGGAGAATGATGACAACATTTTGTGGACTTTGCAAAAAGGGGTTCTGCAGAGAACATCGCGCTGTTGTTTGCACTAATTGTAAATAGGACAATAACATGAACGTAAAGACTTTATGACAAACTTAAAATTAAATGAACACTAATGGCTACGAAAAGTGTAAAAGTTGTTAAATGTGTGATATTGAGTTGATTTCAGTTAATTAAAATGTGAGTAGTAAAAATTACGAATGCTTACCTTTAACATGAGTACAGTGATGATTACCTGTCTAGGGTTAAGTAGTCGCGTGGTGAGTTTAGGAATTCCCAGACCACCTCTAAGATTGTTTAAAATAAAGGTATTGTAATCGTACGTTTCTGTCTTTTGTCAATAGTAACGTTGACCTTTCTTTTTCGAGAAAACAAAATCTGTTGTACAGTTAAAGGTACTGAAATAGTAAGAAATTTTCTGAAATCCCCACGCGTTTGCAAGTGTAAGTCTCTGTTGTAACCTGTTGATTTACGAGAGACTGCGTGTGCTTCCGTACAGTGTTTCTAAAATGTGCAGTAACGAGTCAGAAATCATTGGAATGTAGTGTAGGTGTGTTTGTTATAACCGGGAATCAATCCGCAGTACTTGACCAATCAACTACGGGAAATATCAGAAAAATTGGCAGGAGTTAGCAAGAAAAACAAAGGTAAAATATCACGTGAACGAGCACCGATACCGAGCACTATGTACAATATACCCTAGAGAAAAAGACAAGAAAACAAAAGTCAACCGCTGCAAGTGTTACGAAGTGGTGTGTGAAACATATAATGAAGAATGTCTGCGGGAAGCGCATCTAGTGAGATAAAGGGTGAAATGGAGGATTCTGCTAAAAATAAAGAAAGGAAGAAAAATGTTTACAGTTAATACAAGTATTGTTTTCTCTTGTGGGTTTATGTTTAGTATAATAGATGTGTGTGTGTGTGTGTGTGTGTGTGTGTTTCATTAAAAATTAGCATATCCTTAATGAATACATCCTAAGTGGTATAAATGAAATTGTATAAACTGCAGGGAATCTTAAAATATGAAAATTGCGATAGTTGTTTTCTTTACAGTCCGACCTTTTTTAATAAACTAGTGTGAGATATGAAGTTTTGCACATTTAAGGGTTGTTAACATGAATGTAAGGAATATATATTATGATATGATATGATATGATTCTCAAATACTCTGTCCTGCTGACCCTTCACATTTCTGTATTCGGGCGAGTGTGTATTCTTCTTCTTCTTCTTCTTCTTCTTATTATTATTATTATTACTATTACTATAATTATTATTATTATTATTATTATTATTATTATTATTATTGTGTGAAGAGTTGTATCGGAAGTGCTTTATAGACTAAATTAATAATTTCTATCTTAACTGAAATATTTACATTATATTTCACACAGTATAGTTACAGGTAGCATAAATTCAGATAATGGTTTTTATATGGGAATCTACTTCTTGTGTTTAGAGGCTACATTTATACAGAGTTAATAATTTCTCCCCTATGTAACATATTTCCATGAAATTTTATACGCATCTATGCAAAAACGAATTATGCTCGTGTAATTAGGGAATTAGGGAAAAATTAGTGTTTCTGATAATTTTTAATGTTTTAATAGAAATTATGCTCCTAAAAGATGACTAGCCTGCCATATTTTTCGCAGTTGGTAACAAAATGCTAGATTCATGGATATACTCCATAATTTAGTTGTTCATTATATGTTCAAGAAGTGTTGAATTTTTCTTGGAGAAATTAAGCTCCTTCATCCAGACTCTGAAAAGTGGCTGCTGTCGAATTCGTAAAGCGCCACCAAGAGATGAATATAACATCTAAGTTTGCAGGATGTAGCAGCTAAATTTTAAGCCGTATAGAGTTTAATATTTGATTAATGTGTGGGTAGAAGAATTGAAAGTTAACTCAGGTTTACTTGTAATGCACAGCCTGTTAAATATGTCGTAAAAAAAAAAAAAAAAAAAAAACTAGTTGCACAAATCTCAGTAAACGTGCCAATTAAATGAATGCTAACGTATTATAGATTGCTTTTCGCGTATTAAATGAAAGTACACATCTTGTCCTATGACCTCCATAAGGGAAGGTTTAACAATATAAAACAGCCACTGACCCCACGAACAAAAATCAACTGAAGAGCGTGACTTAAAAAAAAAAAAAAAAAAAAAAAAAAAAAAAAAAAAAAAAAAAAAAAAAAAAACTCATGTTTTGTCCCACCTCTTACTGATATTGATGTTTTGTATGTTGTTGTGCACAATGCCTAGCTTTTGTTTAAGCCTAGATATTACTTAAACTTCGGTTATGATGAAGTTGATTTTCTTACATAGTTTTGCGTTCTGGACAACTGTGCGCCGGCATCTCTCGGAACATCCGAGATCAGGTCCCTATCCCCTCCACCGCAAAGTCAAATAGCGTCTGTCACTTGATTTTGAATATTAAACAAACATACCATCACGGCATTTCCGTTATGGCATCTGGTGTCATCAATAAGCTACAAATAAAGGAAAGAAAGAAAGAAAGAAAGAAAGAAAGAAAGAAAGAAAGAAAGAAAGAAAGAAAGAAAGAAAGTAGCACAGTCACTGTCCTGAACAAGGTACGCAAGTATTATTTTAATTAATGCGTATCGCCTACCAGCCGCCGAAACTATTCGACAGGAGAGTGAATATCCTACACGGTCCTGTAAAAATGTTCTGAATACACTAAATGACGTGTAATTTTTTTTCTATTATTAGGACAATTGAACGTGTCATTGCTCCTGCGGGTTGCTTTGTTTCACACCACAGAGAATTCAGGTTCTCTACCCCCCGGGATTCTAGAGATAAGAGAGCGATGAGGTTAAAGGAGTAGGCGTTTGTTCGTGTTTTTGTTTTTACTTTAGAAAAATTGCGAAACGTGACGCAATAGCGATAAGTTTTATGAACAAGTTTGCTGAATCGACCAATTGAAGGTAATTTATATTTTGCTAAAGAAGAGAGGAGATTAATGAAATCAGTTATTGTAATAATCGTAGTAGATTGAAGGAATTGTTTGTATTCAAACTCCTTTTGTGAAATAAGCTGCTCGGATGCTTATCAGGGTGACGGTTATAAATGTTATCGTAATACCCACCCGAGGTCACAAAGGTCACAGTCTTCCGCTTGTCCTTTCCTAAGCAGACCACGTCTGTACTATCGAAAATAATGAGTCACAGTTATAGTTTCGTGAAAGTAAAAAATGTTAGATAGGAGACAAGTAGCTACTCTTATACAATCATAATCACATTTTGTATCCAATATAGTATAAACGAGCTACATGTAAGTACTGTGTAAAGTTTCATTAAAACAATATATTATATATGAGACAAGTCACTAATTTTTGTCAAAACGCATCGTCTATAAAGGGGTAGTTTCTCCTCTTATACAGTAGTGACTATAGTGCGAAGTTTCATGGAAATATGTCACATTTTTAGTCCAGCTAGATTTGCTTTCTGGACCACTTTGAGCCTTGGCGCTTGTGATCGGTCGGACGGAGGATCACTCGTCCCGGCGGCGTTAACCCTTAATTTGGTAAATATATATAATGTGCAATATTATAGAACTGTGAAATTTTTTTTTAATTTTCCTAAGAAACTTTGTTATCCATCGTTCTATTAAAAAATTGTTTATTAACCTATAGGATACATTGCGATATTTGTCAAACAGGCTGTGGGAAAATGCTGATACGGTGAGGAATGGAAAGGGAGAAACCATTTATATTATTGAGGTGACCTTGAACTGAGGGTAGTAGGAACGAGACCTGGAGTACGGTACAACCGGCTCTTCCGAGAAATAACTAGTGGCCCTGAAAAGGGCCTTTTTGCGGGCAGGAGTACCTTTGTTAATTCAAGCCCTCTCGCCGCGGATGCGCCTAGCCAGCTGAATATCCTTGGGCATAATGGTCACGCGCTTGGCGTGGATGGCGCAAAGGTTGGTATCCTCGAAGAGACCGACGAGGTATGCCTCGCTTGCCTCCTGCAAGGCCATTACGGCTGAGCTCTGGAAACGGAGGTCGGTTTTGAAATCCTGAGCGATTTCACGCACCAAGCGCTGGAAAGGCAGCTTGCGGATGAGGAGCTCGGTGCTCTTCTGGTAACGACGGATCTCGCGAAGAGCAACTGTACCAGGTCGGTATCGATGGGGTTTCTTCACGCCTCCAGTAGCCGGTGCGCTCTTCCTAGCGGCCTTCGTTGCCAGCTGCTTTCGTGGAGCCTTGCCTCCCGTGGACTTACGCGCAGTTTGCTTCGTACGTGCCATCGCTTACTCCTTCGTCCTCGCAACCCAAGTTGACGCAATACAGTCGCGCCCGCTGCCCCCAAGAGGGGTATTTATGTCTTCGCCCGTTGAGAAGCCACGCCCCTTCCGTAATGTGATTGGTCCGCGGGTTTTAGTATATAAACCAAAAAATGACCCACTCGACCAACCGCGAGCGCCGTTTCGACCACGGCAGCCGAGAAGGTCACGCCCAGTCCACAACCTGCTCCCCAGAATTCCCTTGCACCCACACCACCACCAGACCGAGACACCACAGCCGCAAGTGAACGACTCAAGAGCAGAACGACTGTGAAAATCACTAGACACACGACTGACAACAATAACCCACTGTTCATCCAGAAGCTTATAAGACAGAACAACTTAAACATGGAAACTCCGAGACAATACTGGGCCTACTCTACAGGAACGACGACACTTACCTTCCCGACGATTGACGAGGCGGAACGATTTGTTAAAGCCATACCGGCCAGAACTTTTGGACCGTCCGCACAACTTTTCATCGTCCATACACCATCTCACCAAGGACAAAGACTTCCACGAAACCGAGAGATCAGTGTCGTCATGAAGAATGTCGGCACCCAGATCCCGGAGGACGAATTGTTGCAGATTCTACGGGAAAAGTTCCCTGGAATCAAGCGCATCTCTAGAATAACCTCCGCCCAGACTAACCAGCCGACGCAGATGGTTCGACTTATAGTACAAGACGTGACCACAGCCGACCAACTTCTATGTGGAATCAACATAGCCGGACGTAATTACAAAGTCGAGCCAGCCCACGAGACAGTATTCCACAGACCGTGTCAGAACTGCGCCCAGTATGGACATGACAAAACCGACTGCCGAAACGACAAGACGTGTTTCACTTGCGGAAAAAATCCCGTCCACTGCAAACACCCACCAGACAACCAAGTCAAGTTCTGCGCCAGCTGCAAGAGCGATACCCACTATACGGGCCAAGCACGCTGTCCAAACTACCCCCGACATAACCCAACCCAACAAACTCCAACCCACATCCCGGTTCAAACACCCCAACAGATCCCTCCACCAATTCCTAAACCCTCACAATCCAGTCCAATCCAACTTCCCGAACCAAGACCTGGAATATCGTACGCCAGTGCGGTAAACCCGACAACGACCGACACGACAGAACCAACAACGGAACCGACACAGACTAACACCGAACAAATCGTAGCAGCAGCTCTAAATTCTGCAATGCAGAAAATAGAAAGCTACATCGACCAACAGATCAACAGACTGCGAGATGAAATTGTGATGTTCACAATTTCACTCCTCACGACAGACGCCCAACCCAAGACAAGACGAACGACTTTAGCAACAGCTAACCAGACAGCAAGACGGCTCTTACGCAGACAAGTTGCTCACCACTTTGTGGGTAACAAACTACAACTATCACTAGCACCACTGAAACGTGACACGACCAACCACAGACAAGCAACCAACAGCGGCCCTTCATAGGGCCGCGCGACAAAAGTAAACCACAACCAACACAGACAACAGCTTCATCCAGCCACATAAATCTGCAAGATAACAGCATCCAAGGCCAACGCAGCAGCCTGGTGTGAGCGGAGAAGACGCTGACCCGTAGAGAGTCCAACGAGCGAAGCCTAGCCGGGACCACGCCTCAACTGTCGCTACAGACAAAACATCGTAACCTGAAGAGGGCATATGTAAGACCCTAAAACAGGTTGCCCTTTGGGCAAACAACTTTGAGCTTGAGCTTGAGCCGTCGAGATCACTTTTAACCTTCGTCACACGAGCAACATGACTGGACGCGGCAAGGGAGGCAAGGGTCTTGGCAAAGGTGGAGCGAAGCGCCACAGGAAGGTTCTCCGAGATAATATTCAGGGCATCACGAAGCCGGCCATTCGTCGTCTCGCCCGACGTGGAGGCGTAAAGCGTATCTCCGGCCTCATCTACGAGGAGACGAGAGGTGTTCTCAAGGTCTTTCTGGAGAACGTAATCCGTGACGCTGTAACATACACCGAGCACGCGAAGCGGAAGACAGTCACGGCCATGGACGTGGTATACGCCTTGAAGAGGCAGGGGAGGACTCTCTACGGGTTCGGCGGTTAGACTGCCTACACACGTCTGCTGCCGAATCCGTCGGCAAAACGGCCCTTTTCAGGGCCATAAAATCCGTCTAAAAAGGGCAGTAGTTGTCGAGATTAATTTAATTCACCTTTACTGTGTGACCACTAGCTCAACAGGCCAGTGCGGAAAACAGAACTTATTTCGTAGGGGCACTTCAGTATCAGCAAAAGACGTTGTAAGAAATGCCTCTCCGTTTTTCAAATGGGTCTGACCCCAACGCTTGGTATATCAAGTGGAAAGACCGGATTCCTCTGTGAAGCCTTGCTCCTCGGATTATGTTACCTGTTACTGTAAACTTCTGTAAGTCAATAATCACTGTCCGAAGAATTGGTGGGTAATATGACAACGCAGGTAGGCAATGCTCACCAGACCGTAACAAGGAACCGAGGGGATTGACACATACTGAACATCACATCACCACGTTTTTGCAATGCCAACTTTTAGGTCATAGGAATCCAGTGTGGTAAACACTGGGGAGAAGAGGTACACATCGCATGTCAGAACACAGGACTTCGTCCTGTCAGACAACTTCCACGTATAGCTTGCGTCATTTCGGTTCGAACGAAACGACAGAGAGAGGGGAAATTCGAACGCAAATTGTCAAAGCCTTCGATTCCTACGAGAAGGTCATGTCATCATCTCAGTATTGGGGTTCCTGCGCGTGCGGCCAATATGTGCACCAACAAACAAACGCATTAGGAACTCTATTATAACGCCGTAAGTTGTTCACCAGTTATCGATTTCTTATTCAAAATTAGTTTCATTCGTAGTATGTAGTAAAGTAAACTAGTATATTCAAACGTATATGTCTAAAACCACGATGGGCACCAAAGAAGGGGACTTGTGATTATTTTCACGATAATCTCCATTACTCTAATATGATAGAAATATATTACATAAATTTCGAAGCCAACTATGTACCTTGGCATCATCATCTAATTTAATTCGTATTGTGTTAAATTATATAATAATAATGAAACCTTTCTATATGCATCAGTATAATGTGTTATCACACAATAGCCTAGTAAATGTACAACGGTTTCAAGTACTTCAGTGCGAACCTGGGACAACGACATCGTTCAGAGCACAAAATTACAGAATGATGATATTAAATCAGCCCACCGGTATAGAGAGAGAGAGAAAGTTGACACGCGTAATGAAATTACATTACGAAGCCGTGAGAGAGGATTAACAATACTGGCTATTTCTGACTTTTGTGAGGTTAGTGGGGCCCTTAAAAGGGCCGTTTTACGGAGAAGGGGCTTAAGCCTTCTTCTCGGTTTTCTTCGGGAGGAGAACCGCCTGGATGTTGGGCAACACACCACCCTGGGCGATGGTGACGCCGGACAGGAGTTTGTTCAGCTCCTCGTCGTTGCGAATGGCGAGCTGTAAGTGACGAGGAATGATCCTAGTCTTCTTGTTGTCACGAGCTGCGTTGCCAGCCAACTCGAGAACTTCGGCCGCCAGGTACTCCATCACCGCGGCCAGGTAGACTGGCGCACCGGCACCAACTCGCTCTGCGTAATTGCCCTTACGCAAAAGACGGTGGATACGGCCTACCGGGAACTGCAACCCAGCACGGCTGGATCGAGACTTTGACTTTCCCTTCACCTTGCCTCCCTTTCCACGACCCGACATGATGCTACTCCTACTTGCAGCTGTTTAACTACAAGAACGACGCCTCGCCCAAAATGATGCAGGGCCCGACGGTAACCTTCACTTTTACGCCAACGTCAATAATCGACAGCGGACCAATCGTAAAGTCACAAACGTTTGCGCTGTTTCTATTGGCTCGCACTGGGAAGGCAGTACGGCATTGTCCCTGCGACTTAAATATTTTTCTCCCTCCGGGCTCATCATCAGACGAGCACCATGCCCCCCAAAGCTTCCGGAAAGGCTGCCAAGAAGGCCGGCAAGGCCCAGAAGAATATTTCGAAGGGCGATAAGAAGAAGAAGCGCAAGAGGAAGGAGAGCTACGCCATTTACATCTACAAGGTTCTGAAACAAGTTCACCCAGACACGGGAATCAGTTCAAAGGCTATGAGCATCATGAACAGCTTCGTTAACGACATCTTCGAGCGCATCGCCGCGGAAGCTTCGCGGCTCGCGCATTACAACAAGCGGTCGACCATCACCAGTCGGGAGATCCAGACAGCCGTCCGTCTCCTGCTACCCGGTGAGCTGGCCAAGCACGCCGTCAGTGAAGGGACCAAGGCCGTCACAAAATACACTAGTTCCAAGTAAGCGGGAGTGCTTGCTAGGGAATCAGCAACCGGCCCTTTTAAGGGCCACAAGTTATTCATAACAGAGTAGATGAATGAAGAACAACAGCGTTTCCCACCGAGTGAAAATTTAAATAATCACCCCGATAACACTTCTAGGATAGATAATACATTATAGGCAGTCCATGGGAGACTTGGATCCACGAGGCAAATTCGTTTCCTTAATAGTTTCGTACGACTTATATGAGAGCGCGGTGTCATTCCTACTCACTTGGCAGCATTAATTGTTGAGGGAAAACAACTTAGAAGGTAACTTGTCGACCGCGGTCATAATCCTTCCGCAGGCCACTACTGAGAATCTGTGGACATACGGGTAATCTATCTTTATTGAAACTCGGGTTCATAACATACGACTGATACTTTATATATCTGTCACGTAATCCATCAAGAGACAAATGTCCCCCCCCCCCCTAGTCAGTAGCGAGCTTCAGTCCATTCGTAGTAGCCGCCGGTGCAAGAAGTGAATTGAAGTTTGTGTGAAGTTCCGTAGTATGGCATGAAAATGATGTCGAAAATCCGACTACAGTTCCACAACCATGTGGTTGAAAGGAGGCTCCGCTGTTGAACAACAATCCACCTGTGGCTTAACTTAGAATGCCGACTAGCTGTTTTATTAATCCCGTGTCAATCCAGCAGTGTGTGACGTTGAAACGTAACCAAACTGCCGTTGATAGATAGATTTATCATCTATCCCAATGACATCCAACGAGCTTGGTAATTTAGGTACAGAGTCTAAGCAGGCAGTTTACGTGTGTGTGTGAGCGAGTGCAGGTTTTATCGAGTGCACCCCAATCCCATCGTCCTCAAGTGCCTACAGATTACGCAGTTTCATCGGCAACGGCCATACCATGTTGAAAATACCGGTTCTCGTCCGATCACCGAAGTCAAGCAACATTGGGCGTGGTCAGTACTTGGATGGGTGACCGCTTGGGAACACCACGTGCCGTTGGCGATTTTTTTTTTTACGTCACTATTTCCAGCGTGTTCTAATAAGACTTATGGGATATTATGTTCCCTTCCCTATTCCAGCTATAGCTTGGATGATGACGCCGCTGCATAATTGTAGAGTAATTGATAATTCTTAAGTACTTGCAGCTCCGTATTGAAACTTATGACTGGTAGCATATTCATATGAGACGGTTCACTTCTCTGCGTTTTCTCGAAGAAGGGAATATGTATTCAGGGGATTGTGAACGTACCTCGCGCTCTCCCTAGAAGTTAGAGACATTTTAGGTAAAGAATGTAATATACTGTACATATATGGCTAATTAAAATCCCATTAGTTACTACATTTCAGTGGGTAGTACAAATTCCATAATGAAAATATCTCTGTCCTAGTAGTTGTATCCTTTAAAGAAGCTCGTTGTTTTCCCATGATGAAGGGCAGAACTTGGTCGGTAGAAATTTAAACAGACTGCATTATCAGACCAGGCGTTATTTCAATATCAGCGTTTAGTTTAGGAAATATAGCAATAGCGGAGTTGGGAGAAGTAGTTATAGCATGTACAGTAAGTATAAACAGTTCGCTGTACTGTACAGTGAATATAAATATTTGAATGTACGATGGCAAAACATCAGACATACAGTACGTAGCTCACATATCTTTAAAAATAAATAAATAAATAAATAAATAAAAATAAAGAAGACATTCTGAGGAGTGAGTGGAAAGTGCATATTATAATGAATATTTTTAACTCTCAGTTGACATTGAGAGAGAAAGCCATGCATCGGGGAACCGGTGACTGTTTTTGCGTTACCTTCTGCTATTGGCGTTGTTGGTTAGTAACGAATGAAAGGGGTAGGACGCGGAATCAAATGTCAAAAAACGATAGGGAAATAATAGTAACTGGTTGTATTTCGATCGAGCTCGGCGTGCTGATTCACCAGTGGGGTGTTTCACAAAGTTTACAATCTTTGGAAATTGTGAACTCTGTTTGTAAACTTCTGTTTCACAATCTTTGTTTGTAAAGGTGGACTGTACAAAGGAAATCAAATCTTTACGAATGAAATTTTGCGCTCTTTACAAGTGATATGTTTGTTTCACAACGAAGGAGTAATTTTACAAACGTGTAAACTAAACTTTACTAGTGAAGTTAGCACATTTTCTACAGTAGCCCTGTTGAAATAGCTTCTAATTGTGAATGAAAAAAATAAACACATATGTATAAAATCAATTTTATAGTAACAGGGTACCATTAAGAATTACACTGAAGCAGTTGTGATGTTATTGAGTAGTTCTAGCGACTCAGACGAAGATTTTGCATTTAGGCCTAACGTAGAATTTTCCGGCCACGTTCGTATCATTGTACGAATATTAATGAAAGGTTTCGAATGAATCCCGCGCTATACTTCAGAATACCGCGTTAGTTCTTATATACGAGGAACGTATTTAATAAATACTCGCACTTAAAGAAGAAAAACTTTGCACCGAAAACCAATCACTTAATAATGCAATGTCGGCATTACTTACGCAGTATTCTGAAGTCGTTCCGAATCCCATTTCGCTGTAATCTCTCCTACAAGATATGGGACATCACATGCAACATCTGAAAGGGAAAAGTGGTGCCCTAACCTCAAAGCGAGAACTGCATTGGTTGCATAGTAGCTCTCAGTTCCCTGCGTTAGCAGATAAGAACGGAATTTATAAGATTACAGTGTGCAAAAGTTCACACATGGTAGTTGATGTTGTTACAAGATTGAAAAAACTCGAGGCGGGTTATTGATCACCGAATGTGCTTACTCGGGCAAAGGATTTTTATGCTCCTCCTGCTGGGTTCCCTAATGTTGGCGAGGTTATGGATGAAACAATAAAATATACTGATGGACCAGCAGAGAGCGAAGTTGATTTTAATGGATGGACATGTTAGCTGCTCTATCAACTGCATATAACTACGTGGGTCAAATCCATTATTTATCAATTATTTGAATGAATTTCGCGCTAACTTTCGTCAGTTAAGTCGTAGGCTAATTAATGCATTGGTATGCTCGACCAATTGCATGCCGCGAAACTCCGTTGTCGCCGATGTAGCAAAATCTAAATAAAATATATATAAAAAAATATAAACATGTCCATCGATAGTTCTAAAATTACAGCTACTTTACCTCTGATCCTTAGTGATTTTTGTAAACTGTCGTTGGCGATTTTGTTCAACCAATTATGCGTATTTGTAAGTTTGTTTCGCCGATTTTGTAAAGTTCGTTAAAACATACAAGTGAATAAGATTGCATTGTGAAACACAGTTAACAAGCATATGTAATATTTCCGTTGTTAATTGTATATTGTTAATTTGTAATTTGTTAGCGTTGTGAAACATGCCCCCATTTACCTTTAGAGGTAATATCTACATTAATATTTAGTTAAAATTTAAAGAAATTTTAAACGAATGGAAGCTGCATTTTAATTCACCCCAAATTACTATGTTCCCTTTCAGATTATCAGCTGTTGTTGTTGTTGTTGTTGTATTGTAAGTTCTCACTTATTGTTAGCTAGCCGTACCCGTTCGCTCCGCTCCACCTGTTAGAAATAAATATAAAGTAATTACATAATTAAAATAGGACGTCTGATCCAGGGAACAACTTTTACAACAGCGCAAGATAATCTGCTTCGCATATTACCCAATTTTTTTTTAGCACTGCATTTATTGCATATATATTTTATGTATTTTAACACGATTCAATTGAGCATAGTTAAAATATGAATTATTAAAATAATGGATTGCCAAGCTAAAGTACTATTACTGCATACTAAATCAATACACTCTCGTTGTTCGTTAATTCTCTGAGATTAAAATGCGTGTACATAAATATTATTTTAAGAAATACAGAAAACGAATGTACAAAATAGCCTATCAAATTTTCTGTGCATAAGAAGCTATTTTAATCTTACCTGTCCTCGATTTACTCAGACGTTACTGTAATAACATTATAGCATTATGTCCATCTAGAGAAACTACAGTTTCCAATGGTGAAATAATAACTAATTATACAAATCAGTTAATTTACGAGCTTGTGATATTACTTCATACAAACACAGAAACATTCCCTGTAGGCTATGTTTAATAGCTTTCGATTGTTTGTTGATGTCCAAGGCCCCTGTTTCGATTGTTGTTGTCCAAGGCCCCTTATAGACGAAGTCATTTGTTCTTAATTCATTGCACCGTCTTAGATAGCGTTATTTTAATTTTAAAACTCATTTATCTCATTAAATATCAGTCCTATCAAAATGTTGTAAAAAAATAAAACTTAACGGAAATCATTTTTAAAGGAACATCTGTTATGTAACATTTTTTCTCAAATATCAATAATAAGCGAGATATTTCGATTTATTTAATTCAGGCCCCCTTATAACTCCCCTTTTAAATAATGTATTTCGAATGCCATATAGCCTAAAATCTAAGTTACAACAAACTTAATTTATATTCCAGTTTTCATATAAATCGGTTCAGCCATTATCGCGTGAAAAGGTAACAAACATACAGACAGACATACAAACAAAAATTTCAAAAATGCGATTTTCGGTTTCAGGGTGGTTAATTATATATGTTAGGACCAATTACTTTTGGAAAATCGAAACTTACCAGAAAAATTTCGGCTACAGATTTATTATTAGTATAGATAGTACGAGATACGACCGCAATTTTGTACGACTAGTGTAATGAAGGAATGCAAAAAATTATTTTGGAACTTTGCAATGTTAGTCTATCATTAAAATAAAATTAAATCTTAATTCGTCCCTTTTGCAGGAGTCTTCTTCATCCAGTATGTTGTTGGCTGATATGGAGGAGGAGGGGGGGGGGACATGCTCTAAAGGGATTAAATTTGCTTAGCAAATCGATATGGTGACTAACGCTTGCAATGCGTCATAGCTATAATTGTACTGCGCGGTAATTTCAGAGTAATAAGAGTTCAGTTCAGGGATCTGCTAATTTCTTCATATTGTGTTCGGCAATGGAATAGTACCGCAGTAGCATTAAGAGGTTTTTATAATTTGAACTGATATGTGCAGGTATATTGACCCCCCCCCCCTCCCACCGCTGGCCGACGCGGACTGCAATGACAACAGTAAGCCACACGTCATACGTAAGCCTTTCTTCTTCTTCATCTTTGCTCGCCTGGCAAATACAGTCTTGGATTTCACATATTCAATTTTTCACAGTCCCAACTCCCTTGCATGGACGTGTTTTCACGTACCTTTAAAGTTTCTCCTCTCATTCATTCAGTCTATTCGCAAGCCTGAGGGTTTTCCGTGGTTTTCCCTAAGGAGCTAAGACAAATGTAGGGATGAGCCCAGAAAGAAAAGGGCATTCACTTCCTTAGACCCTGGTAACTGCTCTTTTTAGAGGAAGGAGGAGGAGAAAGAAACCCCCCCACCCCCACCGACGTGGACTGCAATGACAACAGTAAGCAACACGTTATATGTAAAGCCTTTATTATTATTATTATTATTATTATTATTATTATTTACAATGGGACTAAAGGTGGTGTAGATACACTATGTCAAATGTGCCACAATCTTTCCTGCAATAGAAAGACGAGGCGCTGGCCACTAGCAATATTTTACAACATGCTAAATATTGCAAGTATAAATTCATGGATAATTTATAGTTAGAAGAACTCAGAAAACAATATCAAGAAAACAATTCATTTTCCAATTGTGTGAAGAGCTGACAAAACCGTGGATGCAGCACCGCTTTGCACGTCCTACTTTACACCGATCTCTGCGGGCAACAATTGAAGAACATCTGAACATTGCTGTGCAACAACAATGCCAGGTAATGCAGCCAGATGGTGAACGTACTGTTTGCTATAAATGTCCTGCAAAGAAGAGGAGAATGATGACAACATTTTGTGGACTTTGCAAAAAGGGGTTCTGCAGAGAACATCGCGCTGTTGTTTGCACTAATTGTAAATAGGACAATAACATGAACGTAAAGACTTTATGACAAACTTAAAATTAAATGAACACTAATGGCTACGAAAAGTGTAAAAGTTGTTAAATGTGTGATATTGAGTTGATTTCAGTTAATTAAAATGTGAGTAGTAAAAATTACGAATGCTTACCTTTAACATGAGTACAGTGATGATTACCTGTCTAGGGTTAAGTAGTCGCGTGGTGAGTTTAGGAATTCCCAGACCACCTCTAAGATTGTTTAAAATAAAGGTATTGTAATCGTACGTTTCTGTCTTTTGTCAATAGTAACGTTGACCTTTCTTTTTCGAGAAAACAAAATCTGTTGTACAGTTAAAGGTACTGAAATAGTAAGAAATTTTCTGAAATCCCCACGCGTTTGCAAGTGTAAGTCTCTGTTGTAACCTGTTGATTTACGAGAGACTGCGTGTGCTTCCGTACAGTGTTTCTAAAATGTGCAGTAACGAGTCAGAAATCATTGGAATGTAGTGTAGGTGTGTTTGTTATAACCGGGAATCAATCCGCAGTACTTGACCAATCAACTACGGGAAATATCAGAAAAATTGGCAGGAGTTAGCAAGAAAAACAAAGGTAAAATATCACGTGAACGAGCACCGATACCGAGCACTATGTACAATATACCCTAGAGAAAAAGACAAGAAAACAAAAGTCAACCGCTGCAAGTGTTACGAAGTGGTGTGTGAAACATATAATGAAGAATGTCTGCGGGAAGCGCATCTAGTGAGATAAAGGGTGAAATGGAGGATTCTGCTAAAAATAAAGAAAGGAAGAAAAATGTTTACAGTTAATACAAGTATTGTTTTCTCTTGTGGGTTTATGTTTAGTATAATAGATGTGTGTGTGTGTGTGTGTGTGTGTGTGTTTCATTAAAAATTAGCATATCCTTAATGAATACATCCTAAGTGGTATAAATGAAATTGTATAAACTGCAGGGAATCTTAAAATATGAAAATTGCGATAGTTGTTTTCTTTACAGTCCGACCTTTTTTAATAAACTAGTGTGAGATATGAAGTTTTGCACATTTAAGGGTTGTTAACATGAATGTAAGGAATATATATTATGATATGATATGATATGATTCTCAAATACTCTGTCCTGCTGACCCTTCACATTTCTGTATTCGGGCGAGTGTGTATTCTTCTTCTTCTTCTTCTTCTTCTTCTTCTTATTATTATTATTACTATTACTATAATTATTATTATTATTATTATTATTATTATTATTATTATTATTATTATTATTGTGTGAAGAGTTGTATCGGAAGTGCTTTATAGACTAAATTAATAATTTCTATCTTAACTGAAATATTTACATTATATTTCACACAGTATAGTTACAGGTAGCATAAATTCAGATAATGGTTTTTATATGGGAATCTACTTCTTGTGTTTAGAGGCTACATTTATACAGAGTTAATAATTTCTCCCCTATGTAACATATTTCCATGAAATTTTATACGCATCTATGCAAAAACGAATTATGCTCGTGTAATTAGGGAATTAGGGAAAAATTAGTGTTTCTGATAATTTTTAATGTTTTAATAGAAATTATGCTCCTAAAAGATGACTAGCCTGCCATATTTTTCGCAGTTGGTAACAAAATGCTAGATTCATGGATATACTCCATAATTTAGTTGTTCATTATATGTTCAAGAAGTGTTGAATTTTTCTTGGAGAAATTAAGCTCCTTCATCCAGACTCTGAAAAGTGGCTGCTGTCGAATTCGTAAAGCGCCACCAAGAGATGAATATAACATCTAAGTTTGCAGGATGTAGCAGCTAAATTTTAAGCCGTATAGAGTTTAATATTTGATTAATGTGTGGGTAGAAGAATTGAAAGTTAACTCAGGTTTACTTGTAATGCACAGCCTGTTAAATATGTCGTAAAAAAAAAAAAAAAAAAAAAAAACTAGTTGCACAAATCTCAGTAAACGTGCCAATTAAATGAATGCTAACGTATTATAGATTGCTTTTCGCGTATTAAATGAAAGTACACATCTTGTCCTATGACCTCCATAAGGGAAGGTTTAACAATATAAAACAGCCACTGACCCCACGAACAAAAATCAACTGAAGAGCGTGACTTAAAAAAAAAAAAAAAAAAAAAAAAAAAAAAAAAAAAAAAAAAAAAAAAAAAAACTCATGTTTTGTCCCACCTCTTACTGATATTGATGTTTTGTATGTTGTTGTGCACAATGCCTAGCTTTTGTTTAAGCCTAGATATTACTTAAACTTCGGTTATGATGAAGTTGATTTTCTTACATAGTTTTGCGTTCTGGACAACTGTGCGCCGGCATCTCTCGGAACATCCGAGATCAGGTCCCTATCCCCTCCACCGCAAAGTCAAATAGCGTCTGTCACTTGATTTTGAATATTAAACAAACATACCATCACGGCATTTCCGTTATGGCATCTGGTGTCATCAATAAGCTACAAATAAAGGAAAGAAAGAAAGAAAGAAAGAAAGAAAGAAAGAAAGAAAGAAAGAAAGAAAGAAAGTAGCACAGTCACTGTCCTGAACAAGGTACGCAAGTATTATTTTAATTAATGCGTATCGCCTACCAGCCGCCGAAACTATTCGACAGGAGAGTGAATATCCTACACGGTCCTGTAAAAATGTTCTGAATACACTAAATGACGTGTAATTTTTTTTCTATTATTAGGACAATTGAACGTGTCATTGCTCCTGCGGGTTGCTTTGTTTCACACCACAGAGAATTCAGGTTCTCTACCCCCCGGGATTCTAGAGATAAGAGAGCGATGAGGTTAAAGGAGTAGGCGTTTGTTCGTGTTTTTGTTTTTACTTTAGAAAAATTGCGAAACGTGACGCAATAGCGATAAGTTTTATGAACAAGTTTGCTGAATCGACCAATTGAAGGTAATTTATATTTTGCTAAAGAAGAGAGGAGATTAATGAAATCAGTTATTGTAATAATCGTAGTAGATTGAAGGAATTGTTTGTATTCAAACTCCTTTTGTGAAATAAGCTGCTCGGATGCTTATCAGGGTGACGGTTATAAATGTTATCGTAATACCCACCCGAGGTCACAAAGGTCACAGTCTTCCGCTTGTCCTTTCCTAAGCAGACCACGTCTGTACTATCGAAAATAATGAGTCACAGTTATAGTTTCGTGAAAGTAAAAAATGTTAGATAGGAGACAAGTAGCTACACTTATACAATCATAATCACATTTTGTATCCAATATAGTATAAACGAGCTACATGTAAGTACTGTGTAAAGTTTCATTAAAACAATATATTATATATGAGACAAGTCACTAATTTTTGTCAAAACGCATCGTCTATAAAGGGGTAGTTTCTCCTCTTATACAGTAGTGACTATAGTGCGAAGTTTCATGGAAATATGTCACATTTTTAGTCCAGCTAGATTTGCTTTCTGGACCACTTTGAGCCTTGGCGCTTGTGATCGGTCGGACGGAGGATCACTCGTCCCGGCGGCGTTAACCCTTAATTTGGTAAATATATATAATGTGCAATATTATAGAACTGTGAAATTTTTTTTTAATTTTCCTAAGAAACTTTGTTATCCATCGTTCTATTAAAAAATTGTTTATTAACCTATAGGATACATTGCGATATTTGTCAAACAGGCTGTGGGAAAATGCTGATACGGTGAGGAATGGAAAGGGAGAAACCATTTATATTATTGAGGTGACCTTGAACTGAGGGTAGTAGGAACGAGACCTGGAGTACGGTACAACCGGCTCTTCCGAGAAATAACTAGTGGCCCTGAAAAGGGCCTTTTTGCGGGCAGGAGTACCTTTGTTAATTCAAGCCCTCTCGCCGCGGATGCGCCTAGCCAGCTGAATATCCTTGGGCATAATGGTCACGCGCTTGGCGTGGATGGCGCAAAGGTTGGTATCCTCGAAGAGACCGACGAGGTATGCCTCGCTTGCCTCCTGCAAGGCCATTACGGCTGAGCTCTGGAAACGGAGGTCGGTTTTGAAATCCTGAGCGATTTCACGCACCAAGCGCTGGAAAGGCAGCTTGCGGATGAGGAGCTCGGTGCTCTTCTGGTAACGACGGATCTCGCGAAGAGCAACTGTACCAGGTCGGTATCGATGGGGTTTCTTCACGCCTCCAGTAGCCGGTGCGCTCTTCCTAGCGGCCTTCGTTGCCAGCTGCTTTCGTGGAGCCTTGCCTCCCGTGGACTTACGCGCAGTTTGCTTCGTACGTGCCATCGCTTACTCCTTCGTCCTCGCAACCCAAGTTGACGCAATACAGTCGCGCCCGCTGCCCCCAAGAGGGGTATTTATGTCTTCGCCCGTTGAGAAGCCACGCCCCTTCCGTAATGTGATTGGTCCGCGGGTTTTAGTATATAAACCAAAAAATGACCCGCCGTCGAGATCACTTTTAACCTTCGTCACACGAGCAACATGACTGGACGCGGCAAGGGAGGCAAGGGTCTTGGCAAAGGTGGAGCGAAGCGCCACAGGAAGGTTCTCCGAGATAATATTCAGGGCATCACGAAGCCGGCCATTCGTCGTCTCGCCCGACGTGGAGGCGTAAAGCGTATCTCCGGCCTCATCTACGAGGAGACGAGAGGTGTTCTCAAGGTCTTTCTGGAGAACGTAATCCGTGACGCTGTAACATACACCGAGCACGCGAAGCGGAAGACAGTCACGGCCATGGACGTGGTATACGCCTTGAAGAGGCAGGGGAGGACTCTCTACGGGTTCGGCGGTTAGACTGCCTACACACGTCTGCTGCCGAATCCGTCGGCAAAACGGCCCTTTTCAGGGCCATAAAATCCGTCTAAAAAGGGCAGTAGTTGTCGAGATTAATTTAATTCACCTTTACTGTGTGACCACTAGCTCAACAGGCCAGTGCGGAAAACAGAACTTATTTCGTAGGGGCACTTCAGTATCAGCAAAAGACGTTGTAAGAAATGCCTCTCCGTTTTTCAAATGGGTCTGACCCCAACGCTTGGTATATCAAGTGGAAAGACCGGATTCCTCTGTGAAGCCTTGCTCCTCGGATTATGTTACCTGTTACTGTAAACTTCTGTAAGTCAATAATCACTGTCCGAAGAATTGGTGGGTAATATGACAACGCAGGTAGGCAATGCTCACCAGACCGTAACAAGGAACCGAGGGGATTGACACATACTGAACATCACATCACCACGTTTTTGCAATGCCAACTTTTAGGTCATAGGAATCCAGTGTGGTAAACACTGGGGAGAAGAGGTACACATCGCATGTCAGAACACAGGACTTCGTCCTGTCAGACAACTTCCACGTATAGCTTGCGTCATTTCGGTTCGAACGAAACGACAGAGAGAGGGGAAATTCGAACGCAAATTGTCAAAGCCTTCGATTCCTACGAGAAGGTCATGTCATCATCTCAGTATTGGGGTTCCTGCGCGTGCGGCCAATATGTGCACCAACAAACAAACGCATTAGGAACTCTATTATAACGCCGTAAGTTGTTCACCAGTTATCGATTTCTTATTCAAAATTAGTTTCATTCGTAGTATGTAGTAAAGTAAACTAGTATATTCAAACGTATATGTCTAAAACCACGATGGGCACCAAAGAAGGGGACTTGTGATTATTTTCACGATAATCTCCATTACTCTAATATGATAGAAATATATTACATAAATTTCGAAGCCAACTATGTACCTTGGCATCATCATCTAATTTAATTCGTATTGTGTTAAATTATATAATAATAATGAAACCTTTCTATATGCATCAGTATAATGTGTTATCACACAATAGCCTAGTAAATGTACAACGGTTTCAAGTACTTCAGTGCGAACCTGGGACAACGACATCGTTCAGAGCACAAAATTACAGAATGATGATATTAAATCAGCCCACCGGTATAGAGAGAGAGAGAAAGTTGACACGCGTAATGAAATTACATTACGAAGCCGTGAGAGAGGATTAACAATACTGGCTATTTCTGACTTTTGTGAGGTTAGTGGGGCCCTTAAAAGGGCCGTTTTACGGAGAAGGGGCTTAAGCCTTCTTCTCGGTTTTCTTCGGGAGGAGAACCGCCTGGATGTTGGGCAACACACCACCCTGGGCGATGGTGACGCCGGACAGGAGTTTGTTCAGCTCCTCGTCGTTGCGAATGGCGAGCTGTAAGTGACGAGGAATGATCCTAGTCTTCTTGTTGTCACGAGCTGCGTTGCCAGCCAACTCGAGAACTTCGGCCGCCAGGTACTCCATCACCGCGGCCAGGTAGACTGGCGCACCGGCACCAACTCGCTCTGCGTAATTGCCCTTACGCAAAAGACGGTGGATACGGCCTACCGGGAACTGCAACCCAGCACGGCTGGATCGAGACTTTGACTTTCCCTTCACCTTGCCTCCCTTTCCACGACCCGACATGATGCTACTCCTACTTGCAGCTGTTTAACTACAAGAACGACGCCTCGCCCAAAATGATGCAGGGCCCGGTGTCAGAGTTGATTGCTGGCAGAGCCAGCGGTCGTTTTAGGGTCTTACATTACAATGCCCTCTTCGACCGTGAGTGCTTGTGAGTGCAGTGTTAATAGAATGTTGGATATTTAGGGCTTTTATGAGATTGAGATTGAGACGTGGAAAGAAGACAGGTGGGTAGAAAGTAAGAAAGAAGATTTAAGAAGCAGATTTTAAGTTCTGATTTGTTGTTATTTGAGGAGTGACCATGAACTGTTTGTGATGTAAATTATTTACTGGGCTTGCGTGAATTTTGAATGTATTTATTTACTGTTAATTATTCAACGATAGCTATCATGCATCACTAAGCAGTGGTGAGGGCAGTCACAATTTGTTTATATTGTTGTTATCCTTGTGTTTGTGCGTTGGCATTTTGACTTCAGCTATCCAGCAGTCGGAGAGATGTTCGCTGGTACGTTATGTTGTGGGTGGGGTATTTGATTTCGATTTCCTCTCGTTGTAGATGAAAGTGGATTATTAATTGTATGTGTCGGGTTCTGGTCTATGACATGTATGTGCATTCCTCAACGATGGCATTCTTTTGGGGTATTTATGGGAGACAGACCGCGAATGAGCCGACTCCGGGAGACGAGGGGTTTTGTAGAGAGGGAGAGAGAGGGGGAGAGTTTAATGGTTATTTTGTGGATTGAAGTGATCTTGATAGGCTTGTAGGAGTTTTTCAATGGTTGTGTTCTTGTTGGTGTGTGGAGGATTGTTAAACATATGTTGTGTGTATGAGCGACGTAGTGCGAAGTGTGTGTATTTAGTGACTGTTCGGATTAGGTGTGTGGAGAGTGGTTTCGTTTTGGTGTGGATGTATACTGTGTCGTTTCTGGTATGTTTGGGTAGTCGAAATATCTGGCGCAATAATTTCCTTTCACGGGACTCAAATTTCTTTTGTGTTGAGGGTGAAGATTGCAATAGAAAGTAGGAGGAGTAGGTGCACTGGGATCGAACCAGTGCTTTATATAGGTGTAGTAATGTGTTGGCGTGGCAGCCTTGTCGTCTAATGCCGCTTAGGTAGCTTACTGCTTTAGTGGCTTTGTTGTATTTGTCCCATATTGTTTGCGCTATTGTAGTCCAAGAGAGTTTTGATGTGAGTGGAATGCCTAGATATGTTACTTTGTGTTGGAGTGGTATTAATGCTTGTCCGATTGTAATGTGTTGTCTGTTTGTGATTCGTGATTTTAAAGAGGGGCGGAAGACACAGGTTTGGGTTTTTTCGGTGTTGATGGTAATTCTCCAGGTGTTGGCCCACTCAGTGTACTGTCTCAGGGCGTTGTCTATTAGTACCCTGGCGGATCGTAAGCGGGGATGGGTGGCCCAGAAAGCAACATCGTCAGCAAACTGTGCCAGGCCCACTTGATTGTTGTTGGGTTGAGGGATGTCAGATACATATATGTTATAGAGCAGGGGGGAAATCACGCTGCCCTGGGGAACTCCTGCTTCGATTTGGAAGGTGCGGGACAGATCTTGTCTGCCAAGACGGACCTGGCCAGATCGGTTATTCAGGAAGCTGGAGATCCAGCGTGTTATTTCGTGCGGAAATTGCATGTTTGTTAATTTATATCGCAAGGCGTCCAGCCATACTGTGTCAAAGGCTCGTCTGGCGTCGAGCGCTACCAAGATTGAGTAATGTCGTTTAGAGTAGGCCTCCTCAATGGGGGTAAGTACCCGTATCAGCTGATCAGTCGGCTGGACTCCCGGTCTGAAGCCCGCCTGAGAATCGGGAATCATATTTCGGTCGCGCAGGTAAACCTGCAAGCGTGAAACGAGTACTTTCTCCATTAACTTGGCAATAGTCGGGGTGAGGCTTATGGGTCGGTAGTTGGCGGGGTCTGAGGCGTCTTTACCAGGTTTTGGAAATAGAAGTATGTGTGAATGTCTCCAGCGTGTCGGAGCGTGTCCAAGTTTCAAAGAGAGGGTGAAAAGACCAGCAAGAAAATTAAGGGCTGTCGGCGGGAGTTGTTTAAGTGTTTGGTATGTGATACCATCAGGTCCTGGTGCTGAGTTCTTGCATGTTTGGAGGGCAAGTGAGATGTCTAGTATGGTGATGTCATCAATGATGGGGTCGTCGGTTGATCGTGGTGCTGGTGCTGGGAGTGGATTATAGAGGATATGATGGTTATTGATATGATCTGTGATGAAATGGTAATGATCTTGGTCGAAATCTGGATGTATAGGTGTTGTGTGCGTGTTGGATAGAAACTGTCGGAAGGCTTCCAGTTTGCCTGGTGTGTCAATAATCGTTTGTTGTCTGTTGCGTAATGGGTGGGAAGTATATTGGTACTTGCCCCTAATACGCTTTATGGTTTCCCAAAATCGCTTGGGAGCGTTTAGTCTGTCTTTGTCGACTTTCTGAATGAATTTGTCCCATCGTCGCGTCTCGTATCTCTGTATAGCGTCTTTGACATCTTCTTGTAGTGAGCGGTAGAGGCGTCTGTCTTCATCTTCATGGGTGCGCATGTAGAGTCTGTGTGCTGCTCTTTTTGTCTTTATGATTTTTAAGATGTCTGGAGGTAGTGCACGGCGACGGTCAGTGGTATATCGTTTTTGTGGTATTGAGTCTTGAATAGCTTCATTAAGCACCTGTACAAACAAAGTCTCTGCGGTGTCTAAGTCTTCGTGTTTCGTGATTGGAAAATGAGGGAGTGATTTAGATATGTAATCTTTGAATTTCTGCCAATCAGCGTTACGATAATCTCGCATGTATATAGCTTCGTTTACGGGTTGAGAGCGGTAAAAGGGGCAGGCAAGTTTAATTTGTATGGGTGCGTGATCTGAATTTAGAGGGGGAAGGACTAGAGTATTGATGAGTCGGTTATGTAATCTGGGAGAGATGAATATTTTATCAGGAGTTGTAAATTGTTGAGTAGGAGTTGGTAGGCGTGTGGGGGCAGGGAGTGGAACTTGTACTAGGTTGAGACTGGGTAAGAGCGTCACTAGGTGGTTGCCTTTGGTGTTCCGATTGTTATCATGGAGGAAGGGGTGGTGGGCGTTGATATCTGTGGTGATTATGACATTTGGAAGGGTGTGAAGGTAACGCAGGAGTGTGGATGGGAGTGGATTAGCTGGCGGAGAGTAGAAAGAAGCCACATGCATGCGAGAATTTCCTATGTGGATTTGAATTATTACACATTCTTGGTCGTCGAGGTGAAGGGGTAGGGGAATTTGAGTTGTTGTCAAGTTTTTGTTAGTCATAATCATAACTCCTCCTCCTATCGTAGGTCTGTCGCGTCGATATATAGTGAAGTCTCTCATAGTAAAGCGGTCTTTGTCTCGAAGGTGGGTTTCATTTAAACATATGATTTCGGGTTTTTGCTCTTGGATGAGGTGAGTGAGTTCCGTTCTGTTGTTATACAGGTGCCTAATATTGCAATGAATTATCGTGATGTCATGTCGAAGTAGGATGGACGCCATTATAGTGGTATTAGGTTGTTGGTGAGAGGCTGTTTGTGGTGTCTAGGTGCCGTGAATTTCCTGAGGGGCAGGGTAGGGATTGGTAATCCGCCAGGGCTCGTTCTATTGCGCCACCTATCATAGTTTGGACTTTCTGGACTATGGGCGTGATTATTACATCTATATTGTTTCCATAAGGTGCAACGCTGACTTTTCTATTTATGGTCTTTTTGGCTGTGGCATTTATAGTGGCTGTGGTATTTTCGAGTCGTGAGGGTGGGGTCGTGTTTATTGTTGTGGCTGTGATAAATTGTGTTAAATTGTTGATGGCTTGATTGATTTTTTCGTCAATGTATTTTTCAATGCGGGTTATGTGGATGGCGATACGTTCATCTATAAAGTTGGCGATTTGTTGGGGGGTGGGTAGATCATTTCTGTCGGTTTTTTGTGGTGTTGCCAAGATCTGAGCAAATGTGTGGGGTTTGGGACTGTTGGTGGTTTCGTTTGGTATGTTGGATATGTCGCTGTCGACGGAGTTGAGGGTTGGGAAATTGATTGTGTTAAGAGACGGGGGCTGGTTTGGGGGTGTCATTTGGCTGGGTTTAAGTGGCGAATCAATATTTTGTTTCCTAATGAATGGTCTGTAGGTAGGTTCATCGGGGAGTTGGATTTCGCGTGGATATAGTGGACAGTGCATCTGTCCTGTATAATGTCCGTCTCTATTACAGGTGGCGCAATGATGTGGTCGATCTTTATGTGCACAGGAAGTGCCAATGTTCCCACAGTGAAAACAAACTGCGGGGTTTGTGCAGTTTTTCTTCTCATGCAGATACTGATGACAGTTCCTGCATGGAATATGGCGTTTTCCTAGTTTGGGTGGTTCACAATGATATGTTCTGCCCCACAGTCGGAGGCCATCGCTGAGAAGTGTCGATATGGTGTTCGGGTTTTTTGTGAAAATGCGAACAAGGGGCGTTGGTCCGTAGCTATTTCTTATTCTTGTGATCCTAGTGTGTTCTAAGTTGATGTTTGTCATAGCAGCTGATACTGTTTCTATATCTATTTCCGGGGAGATTCCAGTAGCAACTAGATTGGTTTCTTTGGCGTAAGATTGAGCACTCTCCGTATTTCTGTTCTGTCTGTTAATTTTAATTGCATATTCTGCGTTGGGTCCGAAAGTGTTGGGTGGGTAGGAGGAGATGAATTTATCTAAGTGCTCTTGGTTTTCGAAAATAAGAGTTGTTGAACTGAATTTTTGCGACCAGGTTTGTCTAGGTGGTGTGATTTGAATTTTTAGGCAATCTTGATATATGATGGTGGGGTTGTTTTTGTGTAGATCTTGGTTATTGATACGCATAGCTACGCGTGAGTCAATTTGAGTTGCAGCAGGCGGTGGTTGCGTTTGTGATATTCGAATGTCTTTGCTAGGAGTGGTTTGATTATTTGCATTTGATGTGGAAGGTTGTGGCGTGATTTGATTGGGGGCAAAATTAGGATTCGTTTGGATTGGTGACACGGGGGATTGTAGGTCTTGGTGTACTGTGGTGCTTTGAGAGGGAAGTGGCAGAGACGATATCAGATTTTCTAGTCTGTATCGTAGTTCTCTGTTATTTGTTTTGAGTGGAGTTTTTGCGGTAGGGGCAGATATTTCTTTGGTAGCTGCATTTGGTTTGTATTGTCTTTGAGCGGGTTGTGAGAGCCAAGGAGCTTGCAATTTAGCTTGCTCCGGAATCATGTACTGAGTTTTATCACTAGGCCCAAGAATTGAGGGTGGAATGTACTGTGTAAATTTTGAGAGGTGAGCTCGGGTATGGAAATTTATAATAAGTAGGTGTTCATGGTGTTTATACCAGCGAACATGCACACGAATTTGGTTTAGAACTTTTTTGAGCTCTGAGGCACTATAATTATATATTATTAGGGTTGTGTTTGCCTCTGATTCTGTGAAAGCGTCAGGCGGTGACTGCTGGTGTAGTAGACCTGGAAAGGGATTGTCAGTGGATGGAGTGTTTACTGACAAATCCTCAGCGGAGTGAGAGCGGTTTTTTGAGGAGTTGTGACTGCCCTTACCTCTGTCTGCTGGTTGTGTTGCTCTGCTTTCAGGGTTGTTGTTATTCATGGTGGCTCCTCCTTTTGATTTGTGTTGGAGTTATGATGCACTATTTGGTTGAAGATGTAATACGTAGCACTAAACACTGTAATTGACACTGCGGCATTTGAGGTATATATTGGAGAAAGAGATAAGAAAGGTTAAACTAAGTCCAGAAATGAAGAGACAAAGGAGAATATTTGGAGTGTAAAGTTTCGTTGACACTATTTAGTTGGTTCACTCACTGCACGTTAGATTGTTTTGTACTATGAGCACACAGAGCACTGTTTAGTTTTCACTAGCAGAGAGAGTGAAACATGACTGCACGCATAGTAAATGTCTTGCACTCGAATACACTTGACGTGATATAAGATTTAATACACGCCCAAATTGTCAGTCACTCGGTATGCTACACTGTGTTGGCTTCTCTCTAACTGGAACAATATTTGTAGTAAAGGTGCGCTACAACTAGATGGAAATTTCCGCAGTAACGTCCTATCGTTAAGCGGAGAGAACTGTATATCTGGATCGGTTAACTAGTGGTCCGTACACTAGCACCACACTAGAGATGTTAACAATTGAAGAGTTCACTCGAGGCAATGGCACAAAAACACACAGTCTTGAGGGTTTAGTCACTTGCGTACGGCTTCTCTAGCACTAATGATCACTACTCAGTGGCCACACTGTAGAGGTTCCTTCGTAGCTACATCTTTACGGAAGAGTACACACACACGAACACTGAATAGACCTACCCACTGTTTCGGTTCTCACTGGAAAGAAAACACGCAACTAAAGGGTTTCTCTCTGAAGTATACAAATACGCCTCAGGCGTGTTCTCGTACGGTCCGCGCCCGGTATTATAAGCAAAACGGTGGCCTTCACTTTTCGCCTCGGGCGTGTTCCCGTACGGTCCGCACTCGATGCACAGTACGATGCGGAGCGCGACTGATCAATCCTCTGCCATGCAGGGCCCGACGGTCTCTCATCATCTGCCCATCATCCATCATCATGCAGGGCCCGACGGTAACCTTCACTTTTACGCCAACGTCAATAATCGACAGCGGACCAATCGTAAAGTCACAAACGTTTGCGCTGTTTCTATTGGCTCGCACTGGGAAGGCAGTACGGCATTGTCCCTGCGACTTAAATATTTTTCTCCCTCCGGGCTCATCATCAGACGAGCACCATGCCCCCCAAAGCTTCCGGAAAGGCTGCCAAGAAGGCCGGCAAGGCCCAGAAGAATATTTCGAAGGGCGATAAGAAGAAGAAGCGCAAGAGGAAGGAGAGCTACGCCATTTACATCTACAAGGTTCTGAAACAAGTTCACCCAGACACGGGAATCAGTTCAAAGGCTATGAGCATCATGAACAGCTTCGTTAACGACATCTTCGAGCGCATCGCCGCGGAAGCTTCGCGGCTCGCGCATTACAACAAGCGGTCGACCATCACCAGTCGGGAGATCCAGACAGCCGTCCGTCTCCTGCTACCCGGTGAGCTGGCCAAGCACGCCGTCAGTGAAGGGACCAAGGCCGTCACAAAATACACTAGTTCCAAGTAAGCGGGAGTGCTTGCTAGGGAATCAGCAACCGGCCCTTTTAAGGGCCACAAGTTATTCATAACAGAGTAGATGAATGAAGAACAACAGCGTTTCCCACCGAGTGAAAATTTAAATAATCACCCCGATAACACTTCTAGGATAGATAATACATTATAGGCAGTCCATGGGAGACTTGGATCCACGAGGCAAATTCGTTTCCTTAATAGTTTCGTACGACTTATATGAGAGCGCGGTGTCATTCCTACTCACTTGGCAGCATTAATTGTTGAGGGAAAACAACTTAGAAGGTAACTTGTCGACCGCGGTCATAATCCTTCCGCAGGCCACTACTGAGAATCTGTGGACATACGGGTAATCTATCTTTATTGAAACTCGGGTTCATAACATACGACTGATACTTTATATATCTGTCACGTAATCCATCAAGAGACAAATGTCCCCCCCCCCCTAGTCAGTAGCGAGCTTCAGTCCATTCGTAGTAGCCGCCGGTGCAAGAAGTGAATTGAAGTTTGTGTGAAGTTCCGTAGTATGGCATGAAAATGATGTCGAAAATCCGACTACAGTTCCACAACCATGTGGTTGAAAGGAGGCTCCGCTGTTGAACAACAATCCACCTGTGGCTTAACTTAGAATGCCGACTAGCTGTTTTATTAATCCCGTGTCAATCCAGCAGTGTGTGACGTTGAAACGTAACCAAACTGCCGTTGATAGATAGATTTATCATCTATCCCAATGACATCCAACGAGCTTGGTAATTTAGGTACAGAGTCTAAGCAGGCAGTTTACGTGTGTGTGTGAGCGAGTGCAGGTTTTATCGAGTGCACCCCAATCCCATCGTCCTCAAGTGCCTACAGATTACGCAGTTTCATCGGCAACGGCCATACCATGTTGAAAATACCGGTTCTCGTCCGATCACCGAAGTCAAGCAACATTGGGCGTGGTCAGTACTTGGATGGGTGACCGCTTGGGAACACCACGTGCCGTTGGCGATTTTTTTTTTTACGTCACTATTTCCAGCGTGTTCTAATAAGACTTATGGGATATTATGTTCCCTTCCCTATTCCAGCTATAGCTTGGATGATGACGCCGCTGCATAATTGTAGAGTAATTGATAATTCTTAAGTACTTGCAGCTCCGTATTGAAACTTATGACTGGTAGCATATTCATATGAGACGGTTCACTTCTCTGCGTTTTCTCGAAGAAGGGAATATGTATTCAGGGGATTGTGAACGTACCTCGCGCTCTCCCTAGAAGTTAGAGACATTTTAGGTAAAGAATGTAATATACTGTACATATATGGCTAATTAAAATCCCATTAGTTACTACATTTCAGTGGGTAGTACAAATTCCATAATGAAAATATCTCTGTCCTAGTAGTTGTATCCTTTAAAGAAGCTCGTTGTTTTCCCATGATGAAGGGCAGAACTTGGTCGGTAGAAATTTAAACAGACTGCATTATCAGACCAGGCGTTATTTCAATATCAGCGTTTAGTTTAGGAAATATAGCAATAGCGGAGTTGGGAGAAGTAGTTATAGCATGTACAGTAAGTATAAACAGTTCGCTGTACTGTACAGTGAATATAAATATTTGAATGTACGATGGCAAAACATCAGACATACAGTACGTAGCTCACATATCTTTAAAAATAAATAAATAAATAAATAAATAAAAATAAAGAAGACATTCTGAGGAGTGAGTGGAAAGTGCATATTATAATGAATATTTTTAACTCTCAGTTGACATTGAGAGAGAAAGCCATGCATCGGGGAACCGGTGACTGTTTTTGCGTTACCTTCTGCTATTGGCGTTGTTGGTTAGTAACGAATGAAAGGGGTAGGACGCGGAATCAAATGTCAAAAAACGATAGGGAAATAATAGTAACTGGTTGTATTTCGATCGAGCTCGGCGTGCTGATTCACCAGTGGGGTGTTTCACAAAGTTTACAATCTTTGGAAATTGTGAACTCTGTTTGTAAACTTCTGTTTCACAATCTTTGTTTGTAAAGGTGGACTGTACAAAGGAAATCAAATCTTTACGAATGAAATTTTGCGCTCTTTACAAGTGATATGTTTGTTTCACAACGAAGGAGTAATTTTACAAACGTGTAAACTAAACTTTACTAGTGAAGTTAGCACATTTTCTACAGTAGCCCTGTTGAAATAGCTTCTAATTGTGAATGAAAAAAATAAACACATATGTATAAAATCAATTTTATAGTAACAGGGTACCATTAAGAATTACACTGAAGCAGTTGTGATGTTATTGAGTAGTTCTAGCGACTCAGACGAAGATTTTGCATTTAGGCCTAACGTAGAATTTTCCGGCCACGTTCGTATCATTGTACGAATATTAATGAAAGGTTTCGAATGAATCCCGCGCTATACTTCAGAATACCGCGTTAGTTCTTATATACGAGGAACGTATTTAATAAATACTCGCACTTAAAGAAGAAAAACTTTGCACCGAAAACCAATCACTTAATAATGCAATGTCGGCATTACTTACGCAGTATTCTGAAGTCGTTCCGAATCCCATTTCGCTGTAATCTCTCCTACAAGATATGGGACATCACATGCAACATCTGAAAGGGAAAAGTGGTGCCCTAACCTCAAAGCGAGAACTGCATTGGTTGCATAGTAGCTCTCAGTTCCCTGCGTTAGCAGATAAGAACGGAATTTATAAGATTACAGTGTGCAAAAGTTCACACATGGTAGTTGATGTTGTTACAAGATTGAAAAAACTCGAGGCGGGTTATTGATCACCGAATGTGCTTACTCGGGCAAAGGATTTTTATGCTCCTCCTGCTGGGTTCCCTAATGTTGGCGAGGTTATGGATGAAACAATAAAATATACTGATGGACCAGCAGAGAGCGAAGTTGATTTTAATGGATGGACATGTTAGCTGCTCTATCAACTGCATATAACTACGTGGGTCAAATCCATTATTTATCAATTATTTGAATGAATTTCGCGCTAACTTTCGTCAGTTAAGTCGTAGGCTAATTAATGCATTGGTATGCTCGACCAATTGCATGCCGCGAAACTCCGTTGTCGCCGATGTAGCAAAATCTAAATAAAATATATATAAAAAAATATAAACATGTCCATCGATAGTTCTAAAATTACAGCTACTTTACCTCTGATCCTTAGTGATTTTTGTAAACTGTCGTTGGCGATTTTGTTCAACCAATTATGCGTATTTGTAAGTTTGTTTCGCCGATTTTGTAAAGTTCGTTAAAACATACAAGTGAATAAGATTGCATTGTGAAACACAGTTAACAAGCATATGTAATATTTCCGTTGTTAATTGTATATTGTTAATTTGTAATTTGTTAGCGTTGTGAAACATGCCCCCATTTACCTTTAGAGGTAATATCTACATTAATATTTAGTTAAAATTTAAAGAAATTTTAAACGAATGGAAGCTGCATTTTAATTCACCCCAAATTACTATGTTCCCTTTCAGATTATCAGCTGTTGTTGTTGTTGTTGTTGTATTGTAAGTTCTCACTTATTGTTAGCTAGCCGTACCCGTTCGCTCCGCTCCACCTGTTAGAAATAAATATAAAGTAATTACATAATTAAAATAGGACGTCTGATCCAGGGAACAACTTTTACAACAGCGCAAGATAATCTGCTTCGCATATTACCCATTTTTTTTTTAGCACTGCATTTATTGCATATATATTTTATGTATTTTAACACGATTCAATTGAGCATAGTTAAAATATGAATTATTAAAATAATGGATTGCCAAGCTAAAGTACTATTACTGCATACTAAATCAATACACTCTCGTTGTTCGTTAATTCTCTGAGATTAAAATGCGTGTACATAAATATTATTTTAAGAAATACAGAAAACGAATGTACAAAATAGCCTATCAAATTTTCTGTGCATAAGAAGCTATTTTAATCTTACCTGTCCTCGATTTACTCAGACGTTACTGTAATAACATTATAGCATTATGTCCATCTAGAGAAACTACAGTTTCCAATGGTGAAATAATAACTAATTATACAAATCAGTTAATTTACGAGCTTGTGATATTACTTCATACAAACACAGAAACATTCCCTGTAGGCTATGTTTAATAGCTTTCGATTGTTTGTTGATGTCCAAGGCCCCTGTTTCGATTGTTGTTGTCCAAGGCCCCTTATAGACGAAGTCATTTGTTCTTAATTCATTGCACCGTCTTAGATAGCGTTATTTTAATTTTAAAACTCATTTATCTCATTAAATATCAGTCCTATCAAAATGTTGTAAAAAAATAAAACTTAACGGAAATCATTTTTAAAGGAACATCTGTTATGTAACATTTTTTCTCAAATATCAATAATAAGCGAGATATTTCGATTTATTTAATTCAGGCCCCCTTATAACTCCCCTTTTAAATAATGTATTTCGAATGCCATATAGCCTAAAATCTAAGTTACAACAAACTTAATTTATATTCCAGTTTTCATATAAATCGGTTCAGCCATTATCGCGTGAAAAGGTAACAAACATACAGACAGACATACAAACAAAAATTTCAAAAATGCGATTTTCGGTTTCAGGGTGGTTAATTATATATGTTAGGACCAATTACTTTTGGAAAATCGAAACTTACCAGAAAAATTTCGGCTACAGATTTATTATTAGTATAGATAGTACGAGATACGACCGCAATTTTGTACGACTAGTGTAATGAAGGAATGCAAAAAATTATTTTGGAACTTTGCAATGTTAGTCTATCATTAAAATAAAATTAAATCTTAATTCGTCCCTTTTGCAGGAGTCTTCTTCATCCAGTATGTTGTTGGCTGATATGGAGGAGGAGGGGGGGGGGACATGCTCTAAAGGGATTAAATTTGCTTAGCAAATCGATATGGTGACTAACGCTTGCAATGCGTCATAGCTATAATTGTACTGCGCGGTAATTTCAGAGTAATAAGAGTTCAGTTCAGGGATCTGCTAATTTCTTCATATTGTGTTCGGCAATGGAATAGTACCGCAGTAGCATTAAGAGGTTTTTATAATTTGAACTGATATGTGCAGGTATATTGACCCCCCCCCCCTCCCACCGCTGGCCGACGCGGACTGCAATGACAACAGTAAGCCACACGTCATACGTAAGCCTTTCTTCTTCTTCATCTTTGCTCGCCTGGCAAATACAGTCTTGGATTTCACATATTCAATTTTTCACAGTCCCAACTCCCTTGCATGGACGTGTTTTCACGTACCTTTAAAGTTTCTCCTCTCATTCATTCAGTCTATTCGCAAGCCTGAGGGTTTTCCGTGGTTTTCCCTAAGGAGCTAAGACAAATGTAGGGATGAGCCCAGAAAGAAAAGGGCATTCACTTCCTTAGACCCTGGTAACTGCTCTTTTTAGAGGAAGGAGGAGGAGAAAGAAACCCCCCCACCCCCACCGACGTGGACTGCAATGACAACAGTAAGCAACACGTTATATGTAAAGCCTTTATTATTATTATTATTATTATTATTATTATTATTTACAATGGGACTAAAGGTGGTGTAGATACACTATGTCAAATGTGCCACAATCTTTCCTGCAATAGAAAGACGAGGCGCTGGCCACTAGCAATATTTTACAACATGCTAAATATTGCAAGTATAAATTCATGGATAATTTATAGTTAGAAGAACTCAGAAAACAATATCAAGAAAACAATTCATTTTCCAATTGTGTGAAGAGCTGACAAAACCGTGGATGCAGCACCGCTTTGCACGTCCTACTTTACACCGATCTCTGCGGGCAACAATTGAAGAACATCTGAACATTGCTGTGCAACAACAATGCCAGGTAATGCAGCCAGATGGTGAACGTACTGTTTGCTATAAATGTCCTGCAAAGAAGAGGAGAATGATGACAACATTTTGTGGACTTTGCAAAAAGGGGTTCTGCAGAGAACATCGCGCTGTTGTTTGCACTAATTGTAAATAGGACAATAACATGAACGTAAAGACTTTATGACAAACTTAAAATTAAATGAACACTAATGGCTACGAAAAGTGTAAAAGTTGTTAAATGTGTGATATTGAGTTGATTTCAGTTAATTAAAATGTGAGTAGTAAAAATTACGAATGCTTACCTTTAACATGAGTACAGTGATGATTACCTGTCTAGGGTTAAGTAGTCGCGTGGTGAGTTTAGGAATTCCCAGACCACCTCTAAGATTGTTTAAAATAAAGGTATTGTAATCGTACGTTTCTGTCTTTTGTCAATAGTAACGTTGACCTTTCTTTTTCGAGAAAACAAAATCTGTTGTACAGTTAAAGGTACTGAAATAGTAAGAAATTTTCTGAAATCCCCACGCGTTTGCAAGTGTAAGTCTCTGTTGTAACCTGTTGATTTACGAGAGACTGCGTGTGCTTCCGTACAGTGTTTCTAAAATGTGCAGTAACGAGTCAGAAATCATTGGAATGTAGTGTAGGTGTGTTTGTTATAACCGGGAATCAATCCGCAGTACTTGACCAATCAACTACGGGAAATATCAGAAAAATTGGCAGGAGTTAGCAAGAAAAACAAAGGTAAAATATCACGTGAACGAGCACCGATACCGAGCACTATGTACAATATACCCTAGAGAAAAAGACAAGAAAACAAAAGTCAACCGCTGCAAGTGTTACGAAGTGGTGTGTGAAACATATAATGAAGAATGTCTGCGGGAAGCGCATCTAGTGAGATAAAGGGTGAAATGGAGGATTCTGCTAAAAATAAAGAAAGGAAGAAAAATGTTTACAGTTAATACAAGTATTGTTTTCTCTTGTGGGTTTATGTTTAGTATAATAGATGTGTGTGTGTGTGTGTGTGTGTGTGTGTTTCATTAAAAATTAGCATATCCTTAATGAATACATCCTAAGTGGTATAAATGAAATTGTATAAACTGCAGGGAATCTTAAAATATGAAAATTGCGATAGTTGTTTTCTTTACAGTCCGACCTTTTTTAATAAACTAGTGTGAGATATGAAGTTTTGCACATTTAAGGGTTGTTAACATGAATGTAAGGAATATATATTATGATATGATATGATATGATTCTCAAATACTCTGTCCTGCTGACCCTTCACATTTCTGTATTCGGGCGAGTGTGTATTCTTCTTCTTCTTCTTCTTCTTCTTCTTATTATTATTATTATTACTATTACTATAATTATTATTATTATTATTATTATTATTATTATTATTATTATTGTGTGAAGAGTTGTATCGGAAGTGCTTTATAGACTAAATTAATAATTTCTATCTTAACTGAAATATTTACATTATATTTCACACAGTATAGTTACAGGTAGCATAAATTCAGATAATGGTTTTTATATGGGAATCTACTTCTTGTGTTTAGAGGCTACATTTATACAGAGTTAATAATTTCTCCCCTATGTAACATATTTCCATGAAATTTTATACGCATCTATGCAAAAACGAATTATGCTCGTGTAATTAGGGAATTAGGGAAAAATTAGTGTTTCTGATAATTTTTAATGTTTTAATAGAAATTATGCTCCTAAAAGATGACTAGCCTGCCATATTTTTCGCAGTTGGTAACAAAATGCTAGATTCATGGATATACTCCATAATTTAGTTGTTCATTATATGTTCAAGAAGTGTTGAATTTTTCTTGGAGAAATTAAGCTCCTTCATCCAGACTCTGAAAAGTGGCTGCTGTCGAATTCGTAAAGCGCTACCAAGAGATGAATATAACATCTAAGTTTGCAGGATGTAGCAGCTAAATTTTAAGCCGTATAGAGTTTAATATTTGATTAATGTGTGGGTAGAAGAATTGAAAGTTAACTCAGGTTTACTTGTAATGCACAGCCTGTTAAATATGTCGTAAAAAAAAAAAAAAAAAAAAAACTAGTTGCACAAATCTCAGTAAACGTGCCAATTAAATGAATGCTAACGTATTATAGATTGCTTTTCGCGTATTAAATGAAAGTACACATCTTGTCCTATGACCTCCATAAGGGAAGGTTTAACAATATAAAACAGCCACTGACCCCACGAACAAAAATCAACTGAAGAGCGTGACTTAAAAAAAAAAAAAAAAAAAAAAAAAAAAAAAAAAAAAAAAAAAAAAAACTCATGTTTTGTCCCACCTCTTACTGATATTGATGTTTTGTATGTTGTTGTGCACAATGCCTAGCTTTTGTTTAAGCCTAGATATTACTTAAACTTCGGTTATGATGAAGTTGATTTTCTTACATAGTTTTGCGTTCTGGACAACTGTGCGCCGGCATCTCTCGGAACATCCGAGATCAGGTCCCTATCCCCTCCACCGCAAAGTCAAATAGCGTCTGTCACTTGATTTTGAATATTAAACAAACATACCATCACGGCATTTCCGTTATGGCATCTGGTGTCATCAATAAGCTACAAATAAAGGAAAGAAAGAAAGAAAGAAAGAAAGAAAGAAAGAAAGAAAGAAAGAAAGAAAGAAAGAAAGAAAGTAGCACAGTCACTGTCCTGAACAAGGTACGCAAGTATTATTTTAATTAATGCGTATCGCCTACCAGCCGCCGAAACTATTCGACAGGAGAGTGAATATCCTACACGGTCCTGTAAAAATGTTCTGAATACACTAAATGACGTGTAATTTTTTTTCTATTATTAGGACAATTGAACGTGTCATTGCTCCTGCGGGTTGCTTTGTTTCACACCACAGAGAATTCAGGTTCTCTACCCCCCGGGATTCTAGAGATAAGAGAGCGATGAGGTTAAAGGAGTAGGCGTTTGTTCGTGTTTTTGTTTTTACTTTAGAAAAATTGCGAAACGTGACGCAATAGCGATAAGTTTTATGAACAAGTTTGCTGAATCGACCAATTGAAGGTAATTTATATTTTGCTAAAGAAGAGAGGAGATTAATGAAATCAGTTATTGTAATAATCGTAGTAGATTGAAGGAATTGTTTGTATTCAAACTCCTTTTGTGAAATAAGCTGCTCGGATGCTTATCAGGGTGACGGTTATAAATGTTATCGTAATACCCACCCGAGGTCACAAAGGTCACAGTCTTCCGCTTGTCCTTTCCTAAGCAGACCACGTCTGTACTATCGAAAATAATGAGTCACAGTTATAGTTTCGTGAAAGTAAAAAATGTTAGATAGGAGACAAGTAGCTACTCTTATACAATCATAATCACATTTTGTATCCAATATAGTATAAACGAGCTACATGTAAGTACTGTGTAAAGTTTCATTAAAACAATATATTATATATGAGACAAGTCACTAATTTTTGTCAAAACGCATCGTCTATAAAGGGGTAGTTTCTCCTCTTATACAGTAGTGACTATAGTGCGAAGTTTCATGGAAATATGTCACATTTTTAGTCCAGCTAGATTTGCTTTCTGGACCACTTTGAGCCTTGGCGCTTGTGATCGGTCGGACGGAGGATCACTCGTCCCGGCGGCGTTAACCCTTAATTTGGTAAATATATATAATGTGCAATATTATAGAACTGTGAAATTTTTTTTTAATTTTCCTAAGAAACTTTGTTATCCATCGTTCTATTAAAAAATTGTTTATTAACCTATAGGATACATTGCGATATTTGTCAAACAGGCTGTGGGAAAATGCTGATACGGTGAGGAATGGAAAGGGAGAAACCATTTATATTATTGAGGTGACCTTGAACTGAGGGTAGTAGGAACGAGACCTGGAGTACGGTACAACCGGCTCTTCCGAGAAATAACTAGTGGCCCTGAAAAGGGCCTTTTTGCGGGCAGGAGTACCTTTGTTAATTCAAGCCCTCTCGCCGCGGATGCGCCTAGCCAGCTGAATATCCTTGGGCATAATGGTCACGCGCTTGGCGTGGATGGCGCAAAGGTTGGTATCCTCGAAGAGACCGACGAGGTATGCCTCGCTTGCCTCCTGCAAGGCCATTACGGCTGAGCTCTGGAAACGGAGGTCGGTTTTGAAATCCTGAGCGATTTCACGCACCAAGCGCTGGAAAGGCAGCTTGCGGATGAGGAGCTCGGTGCTCTTCTGGTAACGACGGATCTCGCGAAGAGCAACTGTACCAGGTCGGTATCGATGGGGTTTCTTCACGCCTCCAGTAGCCGGTGCGCTCTTCCTAGCGGCCTTCGTTGCCAGCTGCTTTCGTGGAGCCTTGCCTCCCGTGGACTTACGCGCAGTTTGCTTCGTACGTGCCATCGCTTACTCCTTCGTCCTCGCAACCCAAGTTGACGCAATACAGTCGCGCCCGCTGCCCCCAAGAGGGGTATTTATGTCTTCGCCCGTTGAGAAGCCACGCCCCTTCCGTAATGTGATTGGTCCGCGGGTTTTAGTATATAAACCAAAAAATGACCCGCCGTCGAGATCACTTTTAACCTTCGTCACACGAGCAACATGACTGGACGCGGCAAGGGAGGCAAGGGTCTTGGCAAAGGTGGAGCGAAGCGCCACAGGAAGGTTCTCCGAGATAATATTCAGGGCATCACGAAGCCGGCCATTCGTCGTCTCGCCCGACGTGGAGGCGTAAAGCGTATCTCCGGCCTCATCTACGAGGAGACGAGAGGTGTTCTCAAGGTCTTTCTGGAGAACGTAATCCGTGACGCTGTAACATACACCGAGCACGCGAAGCGGAAGACAGTCACGGCCATGGACGTGGTATACGCCTTGAAGAGGCAGGGGAGGACTCTCTACGGGTTCGGCGGTTAGACTGCCTACACACGTCTGCTGCCGAATCCGTCGGCAAAACGGCCCTTTTCAGGGCCATAAAATCCGTCTAAAAAGGGCAGTAGTTGTCGAGATTAATTTAATTCACCTTTACTGTGTGACCACTAGCTCAACAGGCCAGTGCGGAAAACAGAACTTATTTCGTAGGGGCACTTCAGTATCAGCAAAAGACGTTGTAAGAAATGCCTCTCCGTTTTTCAAATGGGTCTGACCCCAACGCTTGGTATATCAAGTGGAAAGACCGGATTCCTCTGTGAAGCCTTGCTCCTCGGATTATGTTACCTGTTACTGTAAACTTCTGTAAGTCAATAATCACTGTCCGAAGAATTGGTGGGTAATATGACAACGCAGGTAGGCAATGCTCACCAGACCGTAACAAGGAACCGAGGGGATTGACACATACTGAACATCACATCACCACGTTTTTGCAATGCCAACTTTTAGGTCATAGGAATCCAGTGTGGTAAACACTGGGGAGAAGAGGTACACATCGCATGTCAGAACACAGGACTTCGTCCTGTCAGACAACTTCCACGTATAGCTTGCGTCATTTCGGTTCGAACGAAACGACAGAGAGAGGGGAAATTCGAACGCAAATTGTCAAAGCCTTCGATTCCTACGAGAAGGTCATGTCATCATCTCAGTATTGGGGTTCCTGCGCGTGCGGCCAATATGTGCACCAACAAACAAACGCATTAGGAACTCTATTATAACGCCGTAAGTTGTTCACCAGTTATCGATTTCTTATTCAAAATTAGTTTCATTCGTAGTATGTAGTAAAGTAAACTAGTATATTCAAACGTATATGTCTAAAACCACGATGGGCACCAAAGAAGGGGACTTGTGATTATTTTCACGATAATCTCCATTACTCTAATATGATAGAAATATATTACATAAATTTCGAAGCCAACTATGTACCTTGGCATCATCATCTAATTTAATTCGTATTGTGTTAAATTATATAATAATAATGAAACCTTTCTATATGCATCAGTATAATGTGTTATCACACAATAGCCTAGTAAATGTACAACGGTTTCAAGTACTTCAGTGCGAACCTGGGACAACGACATCGTTCAGAGCACAAAATTACAGAATGATGATATTAAATCAGCCCACCGGTATAGAGAGAGAGAGAAAGTTGACACGCGTAATGAAATTACATTACGAAGCCGTGAGAGAGGATTAACAATACTGGCTATTTCTGACTTTTGTGAGGTTAGTGGGGCCCTTAAAAGGGCCGTTTTACGGAGAAGGGGCTTAAGCCTTCTTCTCGGTTTTCTTCGGGAGGAGAACCGCCTGGATGTTGGGCAACACACCACCCTGGGCGATGGTGACGCCGGACAGGAGTTTGTTCAGCTCCTCGTCGTTGCGAATGGCGAGCTGTAAGTGACGAGGAATGATCCTAGTCTTCTTGTTGTCACGAGCTGCGTTGCCAGCCAACTCGAGAACTTCGGCCGCCAGGTACTCCATCACCGCGGCCAGGTAGACTGGCGCACCGGCACCAACTCGCTCTGCGTAATTGCCCTTACGCAAAAGACGGTGGATACGGCCTACCGGGAACTGCAACCCAGCACGGCTGGATCGAGACTTTGACTTTCCCTTCACCTTGCCTCCCTTTCCACGACCCGACATGATGCTACTCCTACTTGCAGCTGTTTAACTACAAGAACGACGCCTCGCCCAAAATGATGCAGGGCCCGGTGTCAGAGTTGATTGCTGGCAGAGCCAGCGGTCGTTTTAGGGTCTTACATTACAATGCCCTCTTCGACCGTGAGTGCTTGTGAGTGCAGTGTTATTAGAATGTTGGATATTTAGGGCTTTTATGAGATTGAGGTTGAGACGTGGAAAGAAGACAGGTGGGTAGAAAGTAAGAAAGAAGATTTAAGAAGCAGATTTTAAGTTCTGATTTGTTGTTATTTGAGGAGTAACCATGAACTATTTGTGATGTAAATTATTTACTGGGCTTGCGTGAATTTTGAATGTATTTATTTATTGTTTAGTTATTCAACGGTAGCTATCATGCATCACTAAGCAGTGGTGAGGGCAGTCACAATTTGTTTATATTGTTGTTATCCTTGTGTTTGGGCGTTGGCATTTTGACTTCAGCTATCCAGCAGTCGGAGTGATGTTCGCTGGTACGTTATGTTGTGGGTGGGGTGTTTGATTTCGATTTCCTCTCGTTGTAGATGAAGGTGGATTATTAATTGTATGTGTCGGGTTCTGGTCCATGACATATATGTGTATTCCTCAACGATGGCATTCTTGTGGAGTATTTATGGGAAACAGGCCGCGAATTTGCCGATTCCGGGAGACGAGGGGTGTTGTAGAGAGGGAGAGAGGGGGGGGGAGAGTTTAATAGTTATTTTGTGGATTGAAGTGATCTTGATAGGCTTGTAGGAGTTTTTCAATGGTTGTGTTCTTATTGGTGTGTGGAGGATTGTTAAACATATGTTGTGTGTATGAGCGACGTAGTGCGAAGTGTGTGTATTTAGTGACTGTTCGGATTAGGTGTGTGGAGAGTGGTTTCGTTTTAGTGTGGATGTATACTGTGTCGTTTCTGGTATGTTTGGGTAGTCGAAATATCTGGCGCAATAATTTCCTTTCACGGGACTCAAATTTCTTTTGTGTTGAGGGTGAAGATTGCAGTAGAAAATAGGAGGAGTAGGTGCACTGGGATCGAACCAGTGCTTTATATAGGTGTAGTAATGTGTTGGCGTGGCAGCCTTGTCTTCTAATGCCGCTTAGGTAGCTTACTGCTTTAGTGGCTTTGTTGTATTTGTCCCATATTGTTTGCGCTATTGTGGTCCAAGAGAGTTTTGATGTGAGTGGAATGCCTAGATATGTTACTTTGTGTTGGAGTGGTATTAATGCTTGTCCGATGGTAATGTGTTGTCTGTTTGTGATTCGTGATTTTAAAGAAGGGCGGAAGACACAGGTTTGGGTTTTTTCGGTGTTGATGGTAATTCTCCAGGTGTTGGCCCACTCAGTGTACTGTCTCAGGGCGTTGTCTATTAGTACCCTGGCGGATCGTAAGCGGGGATGGGTGACCCAGAATGCCACATCGTCAGCAAACTGTGCCAGGCCCACTTGATTGTTGTTGGGTTGGGGGATGTCAGATACATATATGTTATAGAGCAGGGGGGAAATCACGCTGCCCTGGGGAACTCCTGCTTCGATTTGGAAGGTGCGGGACAGATCTTGTCTGCCAAGACGCACCTGGCCAGATCGGTTTTTCAGGAAGCTGGAGATCCAGCGTGTTATTTCGTGCGGAAATTCCATGTTTGTTAGTTTATATCGCAAGGCGTCCAGCCATACTGTGTCAAAAGCTCGTCTGGCGTCGAGCGCTACCATGATTGAGTAATGTCGTTTAGAGTAGGCCTCCTCAATGGGGGTAAGTACCCGTATCAGCTGATCAGTCGGCTGGACTCCCGGTCTGAAGCCCGCCTGAGAATCGGGAATCATATTTCGGTCGCGCAGGTAAACCTGCAAGCGTGAAACGAGTACTTTCTCCATTAACTTGGCAATAGTCGGGGTGAGGCTTATGGGTCGGTAGTTGGCGGGGTCTGAGGCGTCTTTACCAGGTTTTGGAAATAGAATTATGTGTGAATGTCTCCAGCGTGTTGGAGCGTGTCCAAGTTTCAAAGAGAGGGTGAAAAGCCCAGCAAGAAAATTAAGGGCTGTCGGCGGGAGTTGTTTAAGTGTTTGGTATGTGATACCATCAGGTCCTGGTGCTGAGTTCTTGCATGTTTGAAGGGCAAGTGAGATGTCTAGTATGGTGATGTCATCAATGATGGGGTCGTCGGTTGATCGTGGTGCTGGTGCTGGGAGTGGATTATAGAGGATAGGATGGTTAGTGATATGATCTGTGATGAAATGGTAATGATCTTGGTCGAAGTCTGGATGTATAGGTATTGTGTGCGTGTTGGATAGAAACTGCCGGAAGACTTCCAGTTTGCCTGGTGTGTCAATAATCGTTTGTTGTCTGTAGCGTAATGGGTGGGAAGTATATTGGTACTTGCCCCTAATACGCTTTATGGTTTCCCAAAATCGCTTGGGAGCGTTTAGTCTGTCTTTGTCGACTTTCTGAATGAATTTGTCCCATCGTCGCGTCTCGTATCTCTGTATAGCGTCTTTGACATCTTCTTGCAGTGAGCGGTAGAGGCGTCTGTCTTCATCTTCATGGGTGCGCATGTAGAGTCTGTGTGCTGCTCTTTTTGTCTTTATGATTTTTAAGATGTCTGGAGGTAATGCACGGCGACGGTCAGTGGTATATCGTTTTTGTGGTATTGAGTCTTGAATAGCTTCATTAAGCACCTGTACAAACAAAGTCTCTGCGGTGTCTAAGTCTTCGTGTTTCGTGATTGGAAAATGAGGGAGTGATTTAGATATGTAATCTTTGAATTTCTGCCAATCAGCGTTACGATAATCTCGCATGTATATAGCTTCGTTCACGGGTTGAGAGCGGTAAAAGGGGCAGGCAAGTTTTATTAGTATGGGTGCGTGGTCTGAATTTAGAGGGGGAAGGACTAAAGTATTGATGAGTCGGTTATGTAATCTGGGAGAGATGAATATTTTATCAGGAGTTGTAAATTGTTGAGTAGGAGTTGGTAGGCGTGTGGGGGCAGGGAGTGGAACTTGTACTAGGTTGAGACTGGGTAAGAGCGTCACTAGGTGGTTGCCTTTGGTGTTCCGATTGTTATCATGGAGGAAGGGGTGGTGGGCGTTGATATCTGTGGTGATTATGACATTTGGAAGGGTGTGAAGGTAACGCAGGAGTGTGGATGGGAGTGGATTGGCTGGCGGAGAGTAGAAAGAAGCCACATGCATGCGAGAATTACCTATGTGGATTTGAATTATTACACATTCTTGGTCGTCGAGGTGGAGGGGTAGGGGAATTTGAGTTGTTGTCAAGTTTTTGTTAGTCATAATCATAACTCCTCCTCCTATCGTAGGTCTGTCGCGTCGATATATAGTGAAGTCTCTCATAGTAAAGCGGTCTTTGTCTCGAAGGTGGGTTTCATTTAAACATATAATTTCAGGTTTTTGCTCTTGGATGAGGTGAGTGAGTTCCGTTCTGTTGTTATACAGGTGTCTAATATTGCAATGAATTATCGTGATGTCATGTCGAAGTAGGATGGACGCCATTATAGTGGTATTAGGTTGTTGGTGAGAGGCTGTTTGTGGTGTCTAGGTGCCGTGAATTTCCTGAGGGGCAGGGTAGGGATTGGTAATCCGCCAGGGCTCGTTCTATTGCGCCACCTATCATAGTTTGGACTTTCTGGACTATGGGCGTGATTATTACATCTATATTGTTTCCATAAGGTGCAACGCTGACTTTCCTATTTATGGTCTTTTTGGCTGTGGCATTTATAGTGGCTGTGGTATTTTCGAGTCGTGAGGGTGGGGTTGTGTTTATTGTTGTGGCTGTGATAAATTGTGTTAAATTATTAATGGCTTGATTGATTTTTTCGTCAATGTATTTTTCAATGCGGGTTATGTGGATGGCGATACGTTCATCTATAAAGTTGGCGATTTGTTGGGGGGTGGGGAGATCATTTCTGTCGGTTTTTTGTGGTGTTGCCAAGATCTGCGCAAATGTGTGGGGTTTGGGGCTGTTGGTGGTTTCGTTTGGTATGTTGGATATGTCGCTGTCGACGGAGTTGAGGGATGGGAAATTTATTGTGTTAAGAGACGGGGGCTGGTTTGGGGGTGTCATTTGGCTGGGTTTAAGTGGCGAATCAATATTTTGTTTCCTAATGAATGGTCTGTAGGTAGGTTCATCGGGGAGTTGGATTTCGCGTGGATATAGTGGACAGTGCATCTGTCCTGTATAATGTCCGTCTCTATTACAGGTGGCGCAATGATGTGGTCGATCTTTATGTGCACAGGAAGTGCCAATGTTCCCACAGTGAAAACAAACTGCGGGGTTTGTGCAGTTTTTCTTTTCATGCAGATACTGATGACAGTTCCTGCATGGAATATGGCGTTTTCCTAGTTTGGGCGGTTCACAATGATATGTTCTGCCCCACAGTCGGAGGCCATCGCTGAGAAGTGTCGATATGGTGTTCGGGTTTTTTGTGAAAATGCGAACAAGTGGCGTTGGTCCGTAGCTATTTCTTATTCTTGTGATCCTAGTGTGTTCTAAGTTGATGTTTGTCATAGCAGCTGATACTGTTTCTGTATCTATTTCCGGGGAGATTCCAGTAGCAACTAGATTGGTTTCTTTGGTGTAAAATTGAGCACTCTCCGTATTTCTGTTCTGTCTGTTAATTTTAATTGCATATTCTGCGTTGGGTCCGAAAGTGTTGGGTGGGTAGGAGGAGATGAATTTATCTAAGTGCTCTTGGTTTTCGAAAATAAGAGTTGTTGAACTGAATTTTTGCGACCAGGTTTGTCGAGGTGGTGTGATTTGAATTTTTAGGCAATTTTGATATATGATGGTGGGGTTGTTTTTGTGTAGATCTTGGTTATTGATACGCATAGCTACGCGTGAGTCAATTTGAGTTGCGGCAGGCGGTGGTTGCGTTTGTGATATTCGAATGTCTTTGCCAGGTGTGGTATTATTATTTGCATTTGATGTGGAAGGTTGTGGCGTGATTTGATTGGGGGCAAAATTAGGATTCGTTTGGATTGGTGACACGGGGGATTGTAGGTCTTGGTGTACTGTGGTGCTTTGAGAGGGAAGTGGCAGAGACGATATCAGATTTTCTAGTCTGTATCGTAGTTCTCTGTTATTTGTTTTGAGTGGAGTTTTTGCGGTAGGGGCAGATATTTCTTTGGTAGCTGCATTTGGTTTGTATTGTCTTTGAGCGGGTTGTGAGAGCCAAGGAGCTTGCAATTTCGCTTGCTCCGGAATCATGTACTGAGTTTTATCACTAGGCCCAAGAATTGAGGGTGGAATGTACTGTGTAAATTTTGAGAGGTGAGCTCGGGTATGGAAATTTATAATAAGCAGGTGTTCATGGTGTTTGTACCAGCGAACATGGACACGAATTTGGTTTAGAACTTTTTTGAGTTCTGAGGCACTATAATTATATATTATAAGGGTTGTGTTCGCCTCTGATTCTGTGAAAGCGTCAGGCGGTGACTGCTGGTGTATTAGACCGGGAAAAGGATTGTCAGAGGATGGAGTATTTACTGACAAATCCTCAGCGGAGTGAGAGCGGTTTTTTGAGGTGTTGTGACTGCCCTTACCTTTGTATGCTGGTTGTGTTGCTCTGCTTTCAGGGTTGTTGTTATTCATGGTGGCTCCTCCTTTTGATTTGTGTTGGAGTTATGATGCACTATTTGGTTGAAGATGTAATACGTAGCACTAAACACTGTAATTGACACTGCGGCATTTGAGGTATATATTGGAGAAAGAGATAGGAAAGGTTAAACTAAGTCCAGAAATGAAAAGACAAAGGAGAATATTTGGAGTGTAAAGTTTCGTTGACACTATTTAGTTGGTTCACTCACTGCACGTTAGATTGTTTTGTACTATGAGCACACAGAGCACTGTTTAGTTTTCACTAGCAGAGTGAGTGAAACATGTCTGCAAGCATAGTAAATGTTTTGCACTCGAATACACTTGACGTGATATAAGATTTAATACACGCCCAAATTGTCAGTCACTCGGTATGCTACACTGTGTTGGCTTCTCTCTAACTGGAACAATATTTGTAGAAAAGGTGCGCTACAACTAGATGGAAATTTCCGCAGTAACGTCCTATCGTTAAGCGGAGAGAACTGTATATCTGGATCGATTAACTAGTGGTCCGTACACTAGCACCACACTAGAGATGTTGACAATTGGAGAGTTCACTCGAGGCAATGGCACAAAAACACACAGTCTTGAGGGTTTAGTCACTTGCGTACGGGTTCTCTCGCACTATTGATCACTACTCAGTGGCCACACTGTAGAGGTTCCTTCGTAGCTACATCTTTACGGAAGAGTACACACACACGAACACTGAATAGACCTACCCACTGTTTCGGTTCTCACTGGAAAGAAAACACGCAACGAAAGGGTTTCTCTCTGAAGTATACAAATACGCCTCAGGCGTGTTCTCGTACGGTCCGCGCCCGGTATTATAAGCAAAACGGTGGCCTTCACTTTTCGCCTCGGGCGTGTTCCCGTACGGTCCGCACCCGATGCACAGTACGATGCGGAGCGCGGCCACTTGCGATGCAACTCTGACGAACGATGATCTGCCGATCTCATCGACCATCATCATCATGCAGGGCCCGACGGTAACCTTCACTTTTACGCCAACGTCAATAATCGACAGCGGACCAATCGTAAAGTCACAAACGTTTGCGCTGTTTCTATTGGCTCGCACTGGGAAGGCAGTACGGCATTGTCCCTGCGACTTAAATATTTTTCTCCCTCCGGGAGGCGGAAGACGGTGAAACCGACGGCCGCCGCAAAACCTGTCTCTCCGGAAGCAACATCACCACCACAACCATCATCATTTGGTAAGTCCAGCGCTTCACCAACCAAGACGATCGACGACTTACATACACTAAAGACCATGGCACCGATCACTGCTAATAGAGCAGTAGTGATCACAAACGCTGACCCCGACCTACTGGACGCAGTGACTCCACGGAAACCCACAACGACCTTGACTTTAAACAAAACCACGAGAGCCTACGTTTTTTCCTCCCGAGAAAACTTACGGCAGATGACTTTAATGCATCCACGACAATTCGGGAAGCACGCCCGATACCAAACTCCACCAACCGCCACTCTCCTCGGACCTTGGGAACTACCAGGCCACCCATCCCATCCCTCCTCCACCCCACCCCCCTCTCTATTGGACAGTGAATCTTCTTCTTCTTCTTCTTCTGAGGAAGAGGCAGAGGTTACTTCCATTCCACAAGAGGGGCCCTCAGAAGGGCCGGCTCCAAAACCTAGAGCAGAGAGGTCTCCTGTCCCTAAACCCACAGCAGAGAAGTCTCCCAACGGACCACCTCCCAGCTCTGAGGCGTCGTCTCACGAATCCTCAGAAGGGAAGCGGTCCAACAGGCGCAAACCAATTCCCACAAAAGTATCCGGTTCGACTCCGGCAAGCCCCACTTCTCCCACTCCTCCTAACACCGCACAAGGAACCAAGACAAGGACAGTACTGAAAATACTGAACCACACAAAAAACGGCAACAACCCACTACACATAGAGCGACTAATGAAACAGTACCGACTCGACATTCAAACTCCACGACAGTTCTGGGCACACACTACCAAGACAACTACACTCACATTCGCCACGATTGACGACGCGGAGAAGTTCGCTAGGGCAATTCCCCTGTACAACTTCGGTCCGTCCGCAGAAATCAACATTACGCCTAGTGAATCAAGACAGAAACAGACCCGAAATAAAGAGATCAGTGTCGTCATGAAAAATGTCGACACGCTGATCTCTGAGGACGAACTAATGCAGATCCTGGCTGTAACACATCCAGGCATCACACGCATTAAGAGAATTATCTCCGCACAGACAGACAAACCCACCAACTTAGTTAGAATTTTCACAAATGACATCACCACAGCAGACAAATTACTAGAAGGAATTAAACTTGCAGGACGGTACTACAGAGTAGAGCCATCACACGAGACAATCTTCCACCGACCGTGCCTTAACTGTGCACAATACGGCCATACAAGGACAAACTGCGACAAGCCCAAGACTTGTTTTAAGTGCGGCAAAAATCCCGACCTGTGCAACCACAACCGCCTATCCCAGATTAGGTATTGCGCCACGTGCAACAGCGACACCCATTATACGGGCCAAGCTCGCTGTCCAAAATATCCAAGGACTAATCTCATAACCTCCACCGATCCCACGCACGTCCCCATAGACACCCACAAACCAATACCGAAACCTATACCCAAACCATCACAGTCCGTTTTCAACCCAACACTTCCCAAACCCGAATTGTCTTATGCGGATGCAGCTAAGACAACGACAACCAAGACAAACACTACAGACGATCCACAGACAGAAAAAACAACTACGGAACAGCTGGTCGAGGGGGTTCTACGTTCTGCTATGCAGAAAATAGAATCCTACATTGACCGGCAACTAAACAGACTACAGGACGAAATAGTGACATTCACTATTTCTTTACTCACTACTGACACAAACCCTACGAAACGACACACGACACTTGCCACAGCCAACCAGGCAGCCAGACGGCTTCTACGGAAACGAGTAGCCCACCACTTTGTTGGTAACAGGTTACGAGTTTCCCTAGCGCCACTACAAAAACGTGACTAGGACAGAACTGACCAGAGCACTGGACTCTCCACCTCTCATTAACATCTGCGAGGCATGGTGCTCACTTCACTTCATTCATTTCATTCACAATTCAACTGATAACGTGTACATGTTCATAAAATCATTCACAGGGGAAATACACTACTGTTAGATGAGAGGGCAAACGGCTTATAGCTGGGTACCTCGATCTAAAGTTAGAGAATTGCTTGTCGAGGAACCAATGGAGGCATGGGATGCTTACCCTGCCTGCCATTTTAAACATCATTCATTCTTTCTTCGTCCCCATTCATTCGTTCGTTCGCGTTCGGGCTCATCATCAGACGAGCACCATGCCCCCCAAAGCTTCCGGAAAGGCTGCCAAGAAGGCCGGCAAGGCCCAGAAGAATATTTCGAAGGGCGATAAGAAGAAGAAGCGCAAGAGGAAGGAGAGCTACGCCATTTACATCTACAAGGTTCTGAAACAAGTTCACCCAGACACGGGAATCAGTTCAAAGGCTATGAGCATCATGAACAGCTTCGTTAACGACATCTTCGAGCGCATCGCCGCGGAAGCTTCGCGGCTCGCGCATTACAACAAGCGGTCGACCATCACCAGTCGGGAGATCCAGACAGCCGTCCGTCTCCTGCTACCCGGTGAGCTGGCCAAGCACGCCGTCAGTGAAGGGACCAAGGCCGTCACAAAATACACTAGTTCCAAGTAAGCGGGAGTGCTTGCTAGGGAATCAGCAACCGGCCCTTTTAAGGGCCACAAGTTATTCATAACAGAGTAGATGAATGAAGAACAACAGCGTTTCCCACCGAGTGAAAATTTAAATAATCACCCCGATAACACTTCTAGGATAGATAATACATTATAGGCAGTCCATGGGAGACTTGGATCCACGAGGCAAATTCGTTTCCTTAATAGTTTCGTACGACTTATATGAGAGCGCGGTGTCATTCCTACTCACTTGGCAGCATTAATTGTTGAGGGAAAACAACTTAGAAGGTAACTTGTCGACCGCGGTCATAATCCTTCCGCAGGCCACTACTGAGAATCTGTGGACATACGGGTAATCTATCTTTATTGAAACTCGGGTTCATAACATACGACTGATACTTTATATATCTGTCACGTAATCCATCAAGAGACAAATGTCCCCCCCCCCCTAGTCAGTAGCGAGCTTCAGTCCATTCGTAGTAGCCGCCGGTGCAAGAAGTGAATTGAAGTTTGTGTGAAGTTCCGTAGTATGGCATGAAAATGATGTCGAAAATCCGACTACAGTTCCACAACCATGTGGTTGAAAGGAGGCTCCGCTGTTGAACAACAATCCACCTGTGGCTTAACTTAGAATGCCGACTAGCTGTTTTATTAATCCCGTGTCAATCCAGCAGTGTGTGACGTTGAAACGTAACCAAACTGCCGTTGATAGATAGATTTATCATCTATCCCAATGACATCCAACGAGCTTGGTAATTTAGGTACAGAGTCTAAGCAGGCAGTTTACGTGTGTGTGTGAGCGAGTGCAGGTTTTATCGAGTGCACCCCAATCCCATCGTCCTCAAGTGCCTACAGATTACGCAGTTTCATCGGCAACGGCCATACCATGTTGAAAATACCGGTTCTCGTCCGATCACCGAAGTCAAGCAACATTGGGCGTGGTCAGTACTTGGATGGGTGACCGCTTGGGAACACCACGTGCCGTTGGCGATTTTTTTTTTTACGTCACTATTTCCAGCGTGTTCTAATAAGACTTATGGGATATTATGTTCCCTTCCCTATTCCAGCTATAGCTTGGATGATGACGCCGCTGCATAATTGTAGAGTAATTGATAATTCTTAAGTACTTGCAGCTCCGTATTGAAACTTATGACTGGTAGCATATTCATATGAGACGGTTCACTTCTCTGCGTTTTCTCGAAGAAGGGAATATGTATTCAGGGGATTGTGAACGTACCTCGCGCTCTCCCTAGAAGTTAGAGACATTTTAGGTAAAGAATGTAATATACTGTACATATATGGCTAATTAAAATCCCATTAGTTACTACATTTCAGTGGGTAGTACAAATTCCATAATGAAAATATCTCTGTCCTAGTAGTTGTATCCTTTAAAGAAGCTCGTTGTTTTCCCATGATGAAGGGCAGAACTTGGTCGGTAGAAATTTAAACAGACTGCATTATCAGACCAGGCGTTATTTCAATATCAGCGTTTAGTTTAGGAAATATAGCAATAGCGGAGTTGGGAGAAGTAGTTATAGCATGTACAGTAAGTATAAACAGTTCGCTGTACTGTACAGTGAATATAAATATTTGAATGTACGATGGCAAAACATCAGACATACAGTACGTAGCTCACATATCTTTAAAAATAAATAAATAAATAAATAAATAAAAATAAAGAAGACATTCTGAGGAGTGAGTGGAAAGTGCATATTATAATGAATATTTTTAACTCTCAGTTGACATTGAGAGAGAAAGCCATGCATCGGGGAACCGGTGACTGTTTTTGCGTTACCTTCTGCTATTGGCGTTGTTGGTTAGTAACGAATGAAAGGGGTAGGACGCGGAATCAAATGTCAAAAAACGATAGGGAAATAATAGTAACTGGTTGTATTTCGATCGAGCTCGGCGTGCTGATTCACCAGTGGGGTGTTTCACAAAGTTTACAATCTTTGGAAATTGTGAACTCTGTTTGTAAACTTCTGTTTCACAATCTTTGTTTGTAAAGGTGGACTGTACAAAGGAAATCAAATCTTTACGAATGAAATTTTGCGCTCTTTACAAGTGATATGTTTGTTTCACAACGAAGGAGTAATTTTACAAACGTGTAAACTAAACTTTACTAGTGAAGTTAGCACATTTTCTACAGTAGCCCTGTTGAAATAGCTTCTAATTGTGAATGAAAAAAATAAACACATATGTATAAAATCAATTTTATAGTAACAGGGTACCATTAAGAATTACACTGAAGCAGTTGTGATGTTATTGAGTAGTTCTAGCGACTCAGACGAAGATTTTGCATTTAGGCCTAACGTAGAATTTTCCGGCCACGTTCGTATCATTGTACGAATATTAATGAAAGGTTTCGAATGAATCCCGCGCTATACTTCAGAATACCGCGTTAGTTCTTATATACGAGGAACGTATTTAATAAATACTCGCACTTAAAGAAGAAAAACTTTGCACCGAAAACCAATCACTTAATAATGCAATGTCGGCATTACTTACGCAGTATTCTGAAGTCGTTCCGAATCCCATTTCGCTGTAATCTCTCCTACAAGATATGGGACATCACATGCAACATCTGAAAGGGAAAAGTGGTGCCCTAACCTCAAAGCGAGAACTGCATTGGTTGCATAGTAGCTCTCAGTTCCCTGCGTTAGCAGATAAGAACGGAATTTATAAGATTACAGTGTGCAAAAGTTCACACATGGTAGTTGATGTTGTTACAAGATTGAAAAAACTCGAGGCGGGTTATTGATCACCGAATGTGCTTACTCGGGCAAAGGATTTTTATGCTCCTCCTGCTGGGTTCCCTAATGTTGGCGAGGTTATGGATGAAACAATAAAATATACTGATGGACCAGCAGAGAGCGAAGTTGATTTTAATGGATGGACATGTTAGCTGCTCTATCAACTGCATATAACTACGTGGGTCAAATCCATTATTTATCAATTATTTGAATGAATTTCGCGCTAACTTTCGTCAGTTAAGTCGTAGGCTAATTAATGCATTGGTATGCTCGACCAATTGCATGCCGCGAAACTCCGTTGTCGCCGATGTAGCAAAATCTAAATAAAATATATATAAAAAAATATAAACATGTCCATCGATAGTTCTAAAATTACAGCTACTTTACCTCTGATCCTTAGTGATTTTTGTAAACTGTCGTTGGCGATTTTGTTCAACCAATTATGCGTATTTGTAAGTTTGTTTCGCCGATTTTGTAAAGTTCGTTAAAACATACAAGTGAATAAGATTGCATTGTGAAACACAGTTAACAAGCATATGTAATATTTCCGTTGTTAATTGTATATTGTTAATTTGTAATTTGTTAGCGTTGTGAAACATGCCCCCATTTACCTTTAGAGGTAATATCTACATTAATATTTAGTTAAAATTTAAAGAAATTTTAAACGAATGGAAGCTGCATTTTAATTCACCCCAAATTACTATGTTCCCTTTCAGATTATCAGCTGTTGTTGTTGTTGTTGTTGTATTGTAAGTTCTCACTTATTGTTAGCTAGCCGTACCCGTTCGCTCCGCTCCACCTGTTAGAAATAAATATAAAGTAATTACATAATTAAAATAGGACGTCTGATCCAGGGAACAACTTTTACAACAGCGCAAGATAATCTGCTTCGCATATTACCCAATTTTTTTTTAGCACTGCATTTATTGCATATATATTTTATGTATTTTAACACGATTCAATTGAGCATAGTTAAAATATGAATTATTAAAATAATGGATTGCCAAGCTAAAGTACTATTACTGCATACTAAATCAATACACTCTCGTTGTTCGTTAATTCTCTGAGATTAAAATGCGTGTACATAAATATTATTTTAAGAAATACAGAAAACGAATGTACAAAATAGCCTATCAAATTTTCTGTGCATAAGAAGCTATTTTAATCTTACCTGTCCTCGATTTACTCAGACGTTACTGTAATAACATTATAGCATTATGTCCATCTAGAGAAACTACAGTTTCCAATGGTGAAATAATAACTAATTATACAAATCAGTTAATTTACGAGCTTGTGATATTACTTCATACAAACACAGAAACATTCCCTGTAGGCTATGTTTAATAGCTTTCGATTGTTTGTTGATGTCCAAGGCCCCTGTTTCGATTGTTGTTGTCCAAGGCCCCTTATAGACGAAGTCATTTGTTCTTAATTCATTGCACCGTCTTAGATAGCGTTATTTTAATTTTAAAACTCATTTATCTCATTAAATATCAGTCCTATCAAAATGTTGTAAAAAAATAAAACTTAACGGAAATCATTTTTAAAGGAACATCTGTTATGTAACATTTTTTCTCAAATATCAATAATAAGCGAGATATTTCGATTTATTTAATTCAGGCCCCCTTATAACTCCCCTTTTAAATAATGTATTTCGAATGCCATATAGCCTAAAATCTAAGTTACAACAAACTTAATTTATATTCCAGTTTTCATATAAATCGGTTCAGCCATTATCGCGTGAAAAGGTAACAAACATACAGACAGACATACAAACAAAAATTTCAAAAATGCGATTTTCGGTTTCAGGGTGGTTAATTATATATGTTAGGACCAATTACTTTTGGAAAATCGAAACTTACCAGAAAAATTTCGGCTACAGATTTATTATTAGTATAGATAGTACGAGATACGACCGCAATTTTGTACGACTAGTGTAATGAAGGAATGCAAAAAATTATTTTGGAACTTTGCAATGTTAGTCTATCATTAAAATAAAATTAAATCTTAATTCGTCCCTTTTGCAGGAGTCTTCTTCATCCAGTATGTTGTTGGCTGATATGGAGGAGGAGGGGGGGGGGACATGCTCTAAAGGGATTAAATTTGCTTAGCAAATCGATATGGTGACTAACGCTTGCAATGCGTCATAGCTATAATTGTACTGCGCGGTAATTTCAGAGTAATAAGAGTTCAGTTCAGGGATCTGCTAATTTCTTCATATTGTGTTCGGCAATGGAATAGTACCGCAGTAGCATTAAGAGGTTTTTATAATTTGAACTGATATGTGCAGGTATATTGACCCCCCCCCCCTCCCACCGCTGGCCGACGCGGACTGCAATGACAACAGTAAGCCACACGTCATACGTAAGCCTTTCTTCTTCTTCATCTTTGCTCGCCTGGCAAATACAGTCTTGGATTTCACATATTCAATTTTTCACAGTCCCAACTCCCTTGCATGGACGTGTTTTCACGTACCTTTAAAGTTTCTCCTCTCATTCATTCAGTCTATTCGCAAGCCTGAGGGTTTTCCGTGGTTTTCCCTAAGGAGCTAAGACAAATGTAGGGATGAGCCCAGAAAGAAAAGGGCATTCACTTCCTTAGACCCTGGTAACTGCTCTTTTTAGAGGAAGGAGGAGGAGAAAGAAACCCCCCCACCCCCACCGACGTGGACTGCAATGACAACAGTAAGCAACACGTTATATGTAAAGCCTTTATTATTATTATTATTATTATTATTATTATTATTATTATTTACAATGGGACTAAAGGTGGTGTAGATACACTATGTCAAATGTGCCACAATCTTTCCTGCAATAGAAAGACGAGGCGCTGGCCACTAGCAATATTTTACAACATGCTAAATATTGCAAGTATAAATTCATGGATAATTTATAGTTAGAAGAACTCAGAAAACAATATCAAGAAAACAATTCATTTTCCAATTGTGTGAAGAGCTGACAAAACCGTGGATGCAGCACCGCTTTGCACGTCCTACTTTACACCGATCTCTGCGGGCAACAATTGAAGAACATCTGAACATTGCTGTGCAACAACAATGCCAGGTAATGCAGCCAGATGGTGAACGTACTGTTTGCTATAAATGTCCTGCAAAGAAGAGGAGAATGATGACAACATTTTGTGGACTTTGCAAAAAGGGGTTCTGCAGAGAACATCGCGCTGTTGTTTGCACTAATTGTAAATAGGACAATAACATGAACGTAAAGACTTTATGACAAACTTAAAATTAAATGAACACTAATGGCTACGAAAAGTGTAAAAGTTGTTAAATGTGTGATATTGAGTTGATTTCAGTTAATTAAAATGTGAGTAGTAAAAATTACGAATGCTTACCTTTAACATGAGTACAGTGATGATTACCTGTCTAGGGTTAAGTAGTCGCGTGGTGAGTTTAGGAATTCCCAGACCACCTCTAAGATTGTTTAAAATAAAGGTATTGTAATCGTACGTTTCTGTCTTTTGTCAATAGTAACGTTGACCTTTCTTTTTCGAGAAAACAAAATCTGTTGTACAGTTAAAGGTACTGAAATAGTAAGAAATTTTCTGAAATCCCCACGCGTTTGCAAGTGTAAGTCTCTGTTGTAACCTGTTGATTTACGAGAGACTGCGTGTGCTTCCGTACAGTGTTTCTAAAATGTGCAGTAACGAGTCAGAAATCATTGGAATGTAGTGTAGGTGTGTTTGTTATAACCGGGAATCAATCCGCAGTACTTGACCAATCAACTACGGGAAATATCAGAAAAATTGGCAGGAGTTAGCAAGAAAAACAAAGGTAAAATATCACGTGAACGAGCACCGATACCGAGCACTATGTACAATATACCCTAGAGAAAAAGACAAGAAAACAAAAGTCAACCGCTGCAAGTGTTACGAAGTGGTGTGTGAAACATATAATGAAGAATGTCTGCGGGAAGCGCATCTAGTGAGATAAAGGGTGAAATGGAGGATTCTGCTAAAAATAAAGAAAGGAAGAAAAATGTTTACAGTTAATACAAGTATTGTTTTCTCTTGTGGGTTTATGTTTAGTATAATAGATGTGTGTGTGTGTGTGTGTGTGTGTGTGTCATTAAAAATTAGCATATCCTTAATGAATACATCCTAAGTGGTATAAATGAAATTGTATAAACTGCAGGGAATCTTAAAATATGAAAATTGCGATAGTTGTTTTCTTTACAGTCCGACCTTTTTTAATAAACTAGTGTGAGATATGAAGTTTTGCACATTTAAGGGTTGTTAACATGAATGTAAGGAATATATATTATGATATGATATGATATGATTCTCAAATACTCTGTCCTGCTGACCCTTCACATTTCTGTATTCGGGCGAGTGTGTATTCTTCTTCTTCTTCTTCTTCTTCTTCTTCTTCTTATTATTATTATTATTACTATTACTATAATTATTATTATTATTATTATTATTATTATTATTATTATTATTGTGTGAAGAGTTGTATCGGAAGTGCTTTATAGACTAAATTAATAATTTCTATCTTAACTGAAATATTTACATTATATTTCACACAGTATAGTTACAGGTAGCATAAATTCAGATAATGGTTTTTATATGGGAATCTACTTCTTGTGTTTAGAGGCTACATTTATACAGAGTTAATAATTTCTCCCCTATGTAACATATTTCCATGAAATTTTATACGCATCTATGCAAAAACGAATTATGCTCGTGTAATTAGGGAATTAGGGAAAAATTAGTGTTTCTGATAATTTTTAATGTTTTAATAGAAATTATGCTCCTAAAAGATGACTAGCCTGCCATATTTTTCGCAGTTGGTAACAAAATGCTAGATTCATGGATATACTCCATAATTTAGTTGTTCATTATATGTTCAAGAAGTGTTGAATTTTTCTTGGAGAAATTAAGCTCCTTCATCCAGACTCTGAAAAGTGGCTGCTGTCGAATTCGTAAAGCGCCACCAAGAGATGAATATAACATCTAAGTTTGCAGGATGTAGCAGCTAAATTTTAAGCCGTATAGAGTTTAATATTTGATTAATGTGTGGGTAGAAGAATTGAAAGTTAACTCAGGTTTACTTGTAATGCACAGCCTGTTAAATATGTCGTAAAAAAAAAAAAAAAAAAAAAAACTAGTTGCACAAATCTCAGTAAACGTGCCAATTAAATGAATGCTAACGTATTATAGATTGCTTTTCGCGTATTAAATGAAAGTACACATCTTGTCCTATGACCTCCATAAGGGAAGGTTTAACAATATAAAACAGCCACTGACCCCACGAACAAAAATCAACTGAAGAGCGTGACTTAAAAAAAAAAAAAAAAAAAAAAAAAAAAAAAAAAAAAAAAAAAAAAAAAAAACTCATGTTTTGTCCCACCTCTTACTGATATTGATGTTTTGTATGTTGTTGTGCACAATGCCTAGCTTTTGTTTAAGCCTAGATATTACTTAAACTTCGGTTATGATGAAGTTGATTTTCTTACATAGTTTTGCGTTCTGGACAACTGTGCGCCGGCATCTCTCGGAACATCCGAGATCAGGTCCCTATCCCCTCCACCGCAAAGTCAAATAGCGTCTGTCACTTGATTTTGAATATTAAACAAACATACCATCACGGCATTTCCGTTATGGCATCTGGTGTCATCAATAAGCTACAAATAAAGGAAAGAAAGAAAGAAAGAAAGAAAGAAAGAAAGAAAGAAAGAAAGAAAGAAAGAAAGTAGCACAGTCACTGTCCTGAACAAGGTACGCAAGTATTATTTTAATTAATGCGTATCGCCTACCAGCCGCCGAAACTATTCGACAGGAGAGTGAATATCCTACACGGTCCTGTAAAAATGTTCTGAATACACTAAATGACGTGTAATTTTTTTTCTATTATTAGGACAATTGAACGTGTCATTGCTCCTGCGGGTTGCTTTGTTTCACACCACAGAGAATTCAGGTTCTCTACCCCCCGGGATTCTAGAGATAAGAGAGCGATGAGGTTAAAGGAGTAGGCGTTTGTTCGTGTTTTTGTTTTTACTTTAGAAAAATTGCGAAACGTGACGCAATAGCGATAAGTTTTATGAACAAGTTTGCTGAATCGACCAATTGAAGGTAATTTATATTTTGCTAAAGAAGAGAGGAGATTAATGAAATCAGTTATTGTAATAATCGTAGTAGATTGAAGGAATTGTTTGTATTCAAACTCCTTTTGTGAAATAAGCTGCTCGGATGCTTATCAGGGTGACGGTTATAAATGTTATCGTAATACCCACCCGAGGTCACAAAGGTCACAGTCTTCCGCTTGTCCTTTCCTAAGCAGACCACGTCTGTACTATCGAAAATAATGAGTCACAGTTATAGTTTCGTGAAAGTAAAAAATGTTAGATAGGAGACAAGTAGCTACTCTTATACAATCATAATCACATTTTGTATCCAATATAGTATAAACGAGCTACATGTAAGTACTGTGTAAAGTTTCATTAAAACAATATATTATATATGAGACAAGTCACTAATTTTTGTCAAAACGCATCGTCTATAAAGGGGTAGTTTCTCCTCTTATACAGTAGTGACTATAGTGCGAAGTTTCATGGAAATATGTCACATTTTTAGTCCAGCTAGATTTGCTTTCTGGACCACTTTGAGCCTTGGCGCTTGTGATCGGTCGGACGGAGGATCACTCGTCCCGGCGGCGTTAACCCTTAATTTGGTAAATATATATAATGTGCAATATTATAGAACTGTGAAATTTTTTTTTAATTTTCCTAAGAAACTTTGTTATCCATCGTTCTATTAAAAAATTGTTTATTAACCTATAGGATACATTGCGATATTTGTCAAACAGGCTGTGGGAAAATGCTGATACGGTGAGGAATGGAAAGGGAGAAACCATTTATATTATTGAGGTGACCTTGAACTGAGGGTAGTAGGAACGAGACCTGGAGTACGGTACAACCGGCTCTTCCGAGAAATAACTAGTGGCCCTGAAAAGGGCCTTTTTGCGGGCAGGAGTACCTTTGTTAATTCAAGCCCTCTCGCCGCGGATGCGCCTAGCCAGCTGAATATCCTTGGGCATAATGGTCACGCGCTTGGCGTGGATGGCGCAAAGGTTGGTATCCTCGAAGAGACCGACGAGGTATGCCTCGCTTGCCTCCTGCAAGGCCATTACGGCTGAGCTCTGGAAACGGAGGTCGGTTTTGAAATCCTGAGCGATTTCACGCACCAAGCGCTGGAAAGGCAGCTTGCGGATGAGGAGCTCGGTGCTCTTCTGGTAACGACGGATCTCGCGAAGAGCAACTGTACCAGGTCGGTATCGATGGGGTTTCTTCACGCCTCCAGTAGCCGGTGCGCTCTTCCTAGCGGCCTTCGTTGCCAGCTGCTTTCGTGGAGCCTTGCCTCCCGTGGACTTACGCGCAGTTTGCTTCGTACGTGCCATCGCTTACTCCTTCGTCCTCGCAACCCAAGTTGACGCAATACAGTCGCGCCCGCTGCCCCCAAGAGGGGTATTTATGTCTTCGCCCGTTGAGAAGCCACGCCCCTTCCGTAATGTGATTGGTCCGCGGGTTTTAGTATATAAACCAAAAAATGACCCGCCGTCGAGATCGACTGACTATCGGACGAGAGGCTGTTTGGACTTCAGAGAGAGCAGATCTGAGCAGAGCCACCAGTCCACAGCTTTCCGCTTCTTCGCACCTTCTGCCGCCTTCGCCAGTTCCTCGGTTCGGCGCTGCCTGTGTTGCTGTGCTGCTTACTGGGTGCGGACCGCGGCGACAACGAAGAGGAGGCCTTGCAGTTTTGGAATCTAGCTGGGCCAGGAGGCCCAGCGTGAAGTAGGGAATTATACGGTGTGCCTACCCACCGGTGTTCTAACAAGTCCGGCCACCTAGCGGTGTTAACTGGGGGACTTGTTAGGATAGCAGCTGCCACTCACTGCCCGGCTGGGTCGATTGAGTGGTAGCAGCTGAGCTGCACCAGGGCGTGCGCCCTATAGAATTCTAAATTTTACTTCACTTACGTGTGGGACTAACACCCTCTAACTTCGAAAAGAGCACCATCCGCGGCTGGCCCTTCTGAGGGCCAGTTGCAACTGCAGTGCTACTGTAGTCTGCCCTTCTCAGGGCTACTACATAGTACATTGCCGTAACAAAACCATGTGCTCTGCCAGGAGGTAAGCCTGTGCATCACAAAATTGATATGAGAACTACACGTAAGTTGAAGTCTGGGATGGAGAACTGCGTTGGACCTAAGACATCACCCGCAGCGACTAGGGCGAGATCGTCCAGAGCTGTGGTAGAGACTAAGACTAAGCTTCCTGTCAAGGTAAAGCAGAGGCAGAAGCTTGATTCGCCGGGATCATCTCCGGCATCAAGTACTGCCGACTCTTCGGAAAGTCTGCCCTCACTGGCAGCTTCCGAATCGTCGATAGGGGCTCCACCCTCGCCCTCAGTGGGCGGTGAGACCCCGAGAGCAAGGAGGACTAGTGTGTCCTCCATCTCTACAGCCTCCAGTACTGGAGAGCTTTCTGTAAATGATAGGGGACCTGAAACACGGCCTCCATCTACACTAGTAGACAACGAGACGGGTGCAGCTGCAACACGCTCACCCACTCAGCCAGAGACGGTAAATCCCGAAGTCGCTGCGAATGACTTTCTGACCACGAGGAGGGATGATATTCCTCCTGTAATCATCGCAAATGATTACAATGGTGACCCGGTCACTATGCTCACGACGTACCGGGACGAGCATGATCCGATGGACATTAGCTGTAAGCGGTTAATGTCAGGATTCGGAGTGAAGACTTTCACGCAACGTGACTATGCTTCACTGATCAAGTTCCTAGAGCGGAACAATGTTCCTTTTCATCTGGTGGAAGCCAGAAACGAGAAGGTCATTAAGGCCGTGGTGAAGGGGCTTCATCCTAGGACGAACCCCAACACCGTGTCACAAGAACTGACTCGGCTAGGTTTTCCTGTGCTGAACACAGTTGTCATGTATGACAACTACCGTAAGGCCCCGAACGGGATGTTTCAGATACATCTCACTGACAATGAGAAGGCGAGATCGATTCTCGACCTAACCAGCCTACTATTCACAACCATAAGGGTTGAAAAATATTTTCAGAGGCCCACTCCCCCACAGTGTACTCACTGCTGGAGGTTCGGTCACACTGCTAGACAGTGTAAAGCACCAGCTCGGTGCAGGAAATGCGCCGGACAGCACGTAACATCTGCGTGCATGATGCCGGCGCACTACACACGTTTGTGTGTAAATTGTCAGGGCGAACACCCTGCAACATATAGAGGTTGCAGGGAATATGTAGCCTATAAAAATCTGCACCAGAGAAGGCTTGGCATAACGAGTCAGACTGCCGGTTCTGCTCGAATTCCCCCTCCCCCCCCTGCTCCGGTTAACAACCTGGATAATTTTCCAGTACTGCTTCCCTCACAGGTCGCAGATCCAGAACCTGCTCCCTCCCGGCAAGTTCCTGCAGCGCCCTCAGAAGGCGAATGGCAGGTTGCCGGGAACAAAGGTAAGAAGGGAAAACGCGCTGTAGTTGCTACTAGCAAAGTTCCCCTTACTGCCACCAAACCAGCAGCTAAAGAGACATCTGCTGAAAAAGAGGTGTTCATACTCACCTCTCAACCGGGTACGTCTGCTGACTATAGGCGACCCAATGAGAGCGGGCGGACTTTTAGCCAGGTTGCGACCGCCCCACCAGCACCTCGCCCAAACCTCCCTCAAACAAACCGAGAGTGGGCGAATGCTTTCAAACAGCAGGCAGCCACTTGGGACCCTCAGTTTACGCTGTCTCTCATGTTTCAGATATTGAAACAAATGAGCGCGTATCTGGGGGAAAATCCTTACCTTTTCCAAGCAGCCCAGACGATCAGTAGGGCTATAGCCACACCGACGAGACCACGTAGACCTGCCGGTGGAAGAAGGAACGCGAGGAGATCGCCATGGTGATTTTCGCGTCCTAATATGTAACGCTCGAGGACTACGCGCAAATAAAAACGAGCTTAGGCATTATTTAGAAACTAAAGATATAAAAATTGCGCTCATATCGGAAACTCATCTCCGCCCTTCCGATAAGTTTAGAATTACAAATTACAAAGTTTACCGTACGGATCGTTCAATCGATCCGGGACAGGACGCGGCAGTCAGGGGAGGGGGCACTGCCATACTAATTCAAAGAGGAATTCCTCACTATGAGCAACTGCTCCCTCAACTAGAAAAATTGGAAGCCACCGCTATAACTTTACAGATCTTAAATGAACCTGTGACGTTTGTAGCTGTATATTGCCCTCCCCAATCACTCAAGGTTAGGGACTTAGACATCCTCATGGATACTGGACGAAAGATGGTAGTCGGCGGAGACCTAAACTCAAAACACACTGTGTGGGGCTGTCGTGTGGGCAACTCGGACGGCAATAAGCTTTATCGCCACTCCCTTGGGAGTGACTATGTTGTTTCTGCCCCGAGTACACCCACACACATCCCAGACATTGCTAACCATCAGCCAGACATTTTAGATATTGCACTTCTCAAAAACATAAATTTCCATACCAAACTGTCGGTACATGACTCGTTAGCAAACTCAGATCATAAACCTGTTATCATTACGTTTCGAGCGCAACTACAATTATCCCCTCCAAAAACTGTGCTACTCTACAAAGCAGCCGACTGGGAACTCTTTCGAGATAAGTTGGACGCTCTCACAGATGACGTGGTTCCTACATCATCTGTTGAGATCGAAGAAGCTGCTAAAACGCTAACGAATGCTATACAGGAATCTATGTCGGTAATTCCAACGAAAACTATTACTCCGGGGAAATTAGAACTTCCACAGGATACTTTAAAATTAATAAGGGAAAGAAATGACTGTCGACGTGCCTGGCAAAGAACGCGGGACCCTCGCCTAAGACCAAGGATAAATCGTTTAAAAAGGGAAATTTCTCAGAAAATAAACGATCAGATTATCCAAGCCTGGACTCAAAAACTTAGTAAATTAGATACCGACAATATGAGCGAAGTGTGGAAAATTACAAAGTTTTTCACTAAGCCATATAGTGACATCCCTCCCATCCAGCACAATGGGACAACGTACAATAGTCCAGAGGAGAAGGCAACTATTTTCGCGGAAGTCCTCGAGAACTCCTTCCATCCACACGGTGACTTATATGACAGACAAATACATGACAGAATAACACAAGACACAACTACGTACCTACAAAACGTGGACATCAACAATAACGACGCACCACTGATCCGTCCTGCTAGTGTTCACGAGATAAAATGGCAAATTAGACACTTGCCAATTAAAAAAGCCCCTGGCCCCGATGGCATACAGGCTGAAGTACTGAAACAATTATCACATAAAGCGTATCAACTGCTTACAAGTATCATAAACGCTATCTTTCGGATAGGCTATTTTCCTAAAATTTGGAAAAACTCGCATATTATTCAAATTCCTAAGCCAGGAAAGAATAAATGTGATCCATGTAATTATCGACCCATTAGTCTACTAAATGTTCTAGGTAAAGTTGCGGAAAAGATCATACAAAAAAGATTGAAATCCGAGATCGGAAACAATGATCTAATCCGAAACGAACAGTTTGGATTCCGTTCAGGTCACTCGTGCACACAGCAATTGCTGCGCACAACGGAATTCATTACCACTGCATTTAATTTAAATCGAACAGTAGCGGCTATATTCCTAGATTACACACAAGCCTTTGACAGAGTTTGGCATGCGGGCTTGATTCATAAATTAATTAACAACAATTTAAATTGCCGCCTAGTTAAGCTGTTGGACAATTATATTCGGGGCAGAACGTTCCAGGTTAAACTGAACGACGTGCTCTCCACGTCGCGAGGTATTAACGCAGGAGTGCCTCAGGGCAGCATTCTGGCACCGATACTTTTCCAAATTTATATTAATGACCTACCTTTTCATCAAAATTTCAACAATAGCATTCTAGCGCTATACGCGGATGATTCGGCATTTCTCACTGCATCGTGGAAGCCAAATGTTGCCATTAATAGGCTACAAGGTCACCTACGTGACATTGAACCATGGCTCCTCAGATGGAGAATTAAATTAAATATATCAAAAACACAAGCCATATTATTTAGCAGGAGAAATAAATTCAATAGACCGGGCATAAATCACACAAAATTAGCCATAAATGGATCACAAATCGAGTGGAAAACTTCAGTAAAATATCTCGGAGTAACACTGGACAGACGGCTCACTTTCTCCGAACACGTACTACAAAAACTCAGACTTGCCAATGCTAGAATGGTGGAGCTTTATCCAATATTAAATAAAAGCAGACATCTAAACATACACACAGCTCTAACGTTGTATAAAACATTAATCAGGTCAGTAATGCTATATGCTTGTCCTGCTTGGGGACATGCACCTATTACAGTCCGTAAAAAATTACAAGTTTTCCAAAACAAAATTTTAAGATTCATCACAGGACTTCCTAGAGTAACTCCTGTTAGATTGATTCATGAAGAATTAGAAATTTCGACAATTCAAGAATTTATCTCAAATCAAGCCTTCTGCACGTACACAAAGTCGTACAGCAGCACAAACGCACTAATTTCTTCATTAGGAAATTACAACCCTGCGTTAGATAAACATAAAAGACCTAAGAGCGTACTCCACCCTCTAGCTTGGAACGACAACGTACAAGACGAATACCAACTTGAACAATAAATAACCACTTGACTCCACACACAGACAAGGCTATTCATGCATTAATAATGTTATTTCTCTGTTTCAGGGTCATCACATTACTGGCAGTTTAGATCCACTGTTCCAATTGTTAACACTTTTATGGACCTTTAATGTATGTGAATTTTGAACAATGATTAAATTAAAACCTCCCACCCGAACATATTCCGACCAAACTATAGCCAATTGGCTTGTCGTCAGCACGACATCTCATCCTGCTCTAGGTTTTTCCGTGGTTTCCCTTGAGCAATAAGACAAATGTCGGGATGAGCCCTAAAAGAAATGGGCCACGGACCACTTCCCTTCCCCCACTCTTTCTCTTCTACTATCACAAAGAACTTGCTAATTTCTTAGATACCAACCCTCAATTATGACAATAGGGGAACATAAATATATTGTAAGTTCACAGGGCTAACGGCTTCGAAGCTGGGTACCTGGTTCTAATGAAGTGCACTGGTAGCAATCAAAACATGGGGGCATGAGATAGTTACTCTGCCTGCCATTAAAAATTCACTTCACTAAGTCCCCAAGGTAAAAAAAAAAAAAAAAAAAAAAAAAAAAAAAAAAAAAAAAAAAAAAAAAAAAAAAGCCGTCGAGATCACTTTTAACCTTCGTCACACGAGCAACATGACTGGACGCGGCAAGGGAGGCAAGGGTCTTGGCAAAGGTGGAGCGAAGCGCCACAGGAAGGTTCTCCGAGATAATATTCAGGGCATCACGAAGCCGGCCATTCGTCGTCTCGCCCGACGTGGAGGCGTAAAGCGTATCTCCGGCCTCATCTACGAGGAGACGAGAGGTGTTCTCAAGGTCTTTCTGGAGAACGTAATCCGTGACGCTGTAACATACACCGAGCACGCGAAGCGGAAGACAGTCACGGCCATGGACGTGGTATACGCCTTGAAGAGGCAGGGGAGGACTCTCTACGGGTTCGGCGGTTAGACTGCCTACACACGTCTGCTGCCGAATCCGTCGGCAAAACGGCCCTTTTCAGGGCCATAAAATCCGTCTAAAAAGGGCAGTAGTTGTCGAGATTAATTTAATTCACCTTTACTGTGTGACCACTAGCTCAACAGGCCAGTGCGGAAAACAGAACTTATTTCGTAGGGGCACTTCAGTATCAGCAAAAGACGTTGTAAGAAATGCCTCTCCGTTTTTCAAATGGGTCTGACCCCAACGCTTGGTATATCAAGTGGAAAGACCGGATTCCTCTGTGAAGCCTTGCTCCTCGGATTATGTTACCTGTTACTGTAAACTTCTGTAAGTCAATAATCACTGTCCGAAGAATTGGTGGGTAATATGACAACGCAGGTAGGCAATGCTCACCAGACCGTAACAAGGAACCGAGGGGATTGACACATACTGAACATCACATCACCACGTTTTTGCAATGCCAACTTTTAGGTCATAGGAATCCAGTGTGGTAAACACTGGGGAGAAGAGGTACACATCGCATGTCAGAACACAGGACTTCGTCCTGTCAGACAACTTCCACGTATAGCTTGCGTCATTTCGGTTCGAACGAAACGACAGAGAGAGGGGAAATTCGAACGCAAATTGTCAAAGCCTTCGATTCCTACGAGAAGGTCATGTCATCATCTCAGTATTGGGGTTCCTGCGCGTGCGGCCAATATGTGCACCAACAAACAAACGCATTAGGAACTCTATTATAACGCCGTAAGTTGTTCACCAGTTATCGATTTCTTATTCAAAATTAGTTTCATTCGTAGTATGTAGTAAAGTAAACTAGTATATTCAAACGTATATGTCTAAAACCACGATGGGCACCAAAGAAGGGGACTTGTGATTATTTTCACGATAATCTCCATTACTCTAATATGATAGAAATATATTACATAAATTTCGAAGCCAACTATGTACCTTGGCATCATCATCTAATTTAATTCGTATTGTGTTAAATTATATAATAATAATGAAACCTTTCTATATGCATCAGTATAATGTGTTATCACACAATAGCCTAGTAAATGTACAACGGTTTCAAGTACTTCAGTGCGAACCTGGGACAACGACATCGTTCAGAGCACAAAATTACAGAATGATGATATTAAATCAGCCCACCGGTATAGAGAGAGAGAGAAAGTTGACACGCGTAATGAAATTACATTACGAAGCCGTGAGAGAGGATTAACAATACTGGCTATTTCTGACTTTTGTGAGGTTAGTGGGGCCCTTAAAAGGGCCGTTTTACGGAGAAGGGGCTTAAGCCTTCTTCTCGGTTTTCTTCGGGAGGAGAACCGCCTGGATGTTGGGCAACACACCACCCTGGGCGATGGTGACGCCGGACAGGAGTTTGTTCAGCTCCTCGTCGTTGCGAATGGCGAGCTGTAAGTGACGAGGAATGATCCTAGTCTTCTTGTTGTCACGAGCTGCGTTGCCAGCCAACTCGAGAACTTCGGCCGCCAGGTACTCCATCACCGCGGCCAGGTAGACTGGCGCACCGGCACCAACTCGCTCTGCGTAATTGCCCTTACGCAAAAGACGGTGGATACGGCCTACCGGGAACTGCAACCCAGCACGGCTGGATCGAGACTTTGACTTTCCCTTCACCTTGCCTCCCTTTCCACGACCCGACATGATGCTACTCCTACTTGCAGCTGTTTAACTACAAGAACGACGCCTCGCCCAAAATGATGCAGGGCCCGACGGTAACCTTCACTTTTACGCCAACGTCAATAATCGACAGCGGACCAATCGTAAAGTCACAAACGTTTGCGCTGTTTCTATTGGCTCGCACTGGGAAGGCAGTACGGCATTGTCCCTGCGACTTAAATATTTTTCTCCCTCCGGGCTCATCATGAGGAGAGAATATTCTTTCTTGGACGTGAAAGGAGCAAGACGTGTCCTGAGAACTTCTGATTGGCGCACCGGCGAAAGCAGCTACAGCGGACAACCAACCAGATTCCTCAGTTCTACAGCAGCAAGCGAGCGCAGCAGCCAAGCAGCTCTCGGCCAGGGAGGCTCGAGGCGCCGAGCATCGTACTTCTGTCGGCCAGGCGGCGGACACCTACGTAATCGGCACTTCTTAAAGAGCAGCCTATTGGTTCCATTGCCGCACCGGCGCTCAGCGCGAAGAAAGCCGCGCAGCCTACGGAGGGCTGTGCGCACTAACTTCCCTAGGCCAGGCGGATCCCGGTCGGGGATTGGGTCCTCTCTCGAGGAGACCCCTAGCCGTCCTCGGCCCCTAGGCAGGCTTCCTGCTAGGGAGAGACTCTGTGCCTTCGTGCCGGAGTGACTGCCCAAAGGCAGGGCCTTCGGGCTAATTTGCTTTCCGCCCTCCACTCTTCTACTATTGCCCGGCCCTTCTGAGGGCTACGCAAATTTTCGTCCGGCCCTTATCAGGGCCAACGAAATTAGCGAACCAAACCGACGGTCCCCGGCGGGCTCCGCAACGCTTGTTGCGATCGGCTAACCGGGCTAGGCTTCGGCGACCGGTCGGGCGTAACTGCTGGGCTTCCACCCTTAGTGGGAAAGGGGCCTAGCAGGTTCTTGCACTGCGGACAGAGTGCCGCTTAGGTCTCCCCCCCCTGACAGGATCGAATCTGTAATTCGAATGGCTCCAGTTAAGAGCAACAAGGCCACGAGCCATCCTACTGCAGGTGGCGTACAGCGGTTGCTAGTTTGCACTAGCCAGACAGGGCCCACCACCTCCTACTTGCGCGTGTCGCGTCCCGCGCAGATTACTCCTCCGCCCAGACGTCGGAACCTGAGATCGGCTGGTCCTGTACGGACGCCGCCTGTCCCGGTCCCCGTTGCGGAGATCCTTGAGCTTCGTCCCCCTACCACCATCCCAGTCCCTTCAGGACTCCCGAGAAAGCCCACCCCTCCCAAGATAGCTCCCAAGGTCACTGAGGTGACACGTGTTGACTTGCCCGGTCCTAGCGGACTGAATAGCCGTGGTGTTACGGTCTTGGCTGATGAAGTGCCGTCGATTCCATCTGGGTCCGGCGCACTTCAGGTCATTAAGGCCAAAAAGAAGAAGAATAAGGGCTCAGCTAAGACTCAGCAGGGCGGCATTCCTTCCGCTAGTGAGCTCACCAAGGAAGAGAGATCGGCTCTCTCTACCTTGGAGCAATTGGAGGCGGCGACTCTTCAAGTCGTGACCGAGGAGGCAGCACCCCCCGCCGAACCTGAGGCCCCACAGGAGACGGCTGCTGCCCCTGAGGTAGATGAGGCAGTTCCCCGCCCCCCTTCCCCAGCTCGTACTCACGTGTCGGAGAGTGAGGACGAGGAAGTTGAAGTTGAGACTGCCCTCACTAGGCGACGTGGTGATATCCCACCTGTTATTATTACGCCAGCCTTCACTGGCTCGCTGGGCCGACTGAACCTAGAGTTCAAGGCACAATACGAACCGTTGGGCTTATGCTCGTACAGGGCGCGCGGCGGGACGGCCGTGAAAACTGTTTGCGAAAGGGATTACGCAAATCTTTGCAGGTTCCTGACCGAACGGGGAGTAGCGTACAACTTGCTGCGCCCCAAGAACGACAAGCCTCTGCGATTCGTTCTAAGAGGAATAGATATTCACACAGATGAGGAGGACATCCAGGGCGACCTGGAATTCCAAAGCATAATCGTCCGGCGAGTGACGAGGATGCACTCATCAAGGACAAAGGCCAAACTCCCAATGGTCATTGTCGATGTGGAGAATTCCCCCGAAACCCGGGATAGAATGAGAGCCTTGCGTCAGTGCTGCCTGATGAGGGTAACAGTTGAGGACTACGTCCCCAGCAAGCGCCCGCCTCAGTGCAGCAACTGCCAGTGGTACTACCACACGCAGGCTAGCTGCAAAGCGCAGCCTATGTGTCGAGCTTGTGCACGCCCCCATAAGACTAAAGATTGTCGCAAGCCGCACGATGTCCCCGCTACATGCGCACTCTGTACTGGCGCTCACACCGCCAATTATGGAGGGTGTCCCGTGGCACTACAGGTTAGAGATGCCACGGAAGGAACGAGCAGGGCTGCCCGACGGAGGAGGGCAGAGCTCGAGGAACAGCGGACGCTCCAATACGAGTGGCTCCGGCAGCAGCGTGTGGAGCGAGCTGCGAGGCAGCAGCAGCTGTTCCGAGAACAGCAGCCGCAGCCACAGGCTCGCGCCCCTGTGCAGGGGCCCCGTGCGGAGCGACGCACGGAACTCGGGCCGGTCCGCCAACAGCAGCAGCAAACGCAGCAGCAGCAGGCGACCATCCCTTCGCTTTTGGAAGTGCCCGTAGCCGCGCCTCTGTGGTCCACCGTGGCAGCGACAGCCCCCCAAACTGCTGCCAATAATGTAGGACCCCTTTCTCAGCGCCCTAAGCGCAACAGGGGCAGCAGAAAAGCCACCAAGGCTACCAAGGTAGAGTCCATCTCCGCCCCTGTCCCACCGGCCCAGCAGGAAGCTATTGCAAGCACCTCGAAAGGCCCGACCGGTCAAGGCGCGACCTTGGACCAAGTTCAGCACTTTGCCGAGGCGTTGCAATTAGCAAACCCTAACCTCCCGCTCGCCCCAATCCTAGAAGGATTAACCAAAGTGATAGTTCTCCTTATGGAGAATCCTATGTCTGCCCTCCCGGAGATATTTAAGCTCCTAACCTCCCTCGTTTCTCTCAATGGCCAGACGAAGTGACGGAGTTGCTAGGATGTGTATATGGAACGCCAGGGGCCTTAGACATGATAGACATGAGTTCAGGGCTTTCCTAGACGCTAATAATATAGACGTAGCATTTATAACAGAAACGTTCCTGACACCCCAAGTAAATTTAAGATGCGCGGGGTTTAAAGTCTATAGACAAGATAGAGCAGGTAGAAGAGGCGGAGGTGTAGCGGTGTTCGTTCGTTCTACGATCGCGCACTGTGAGTATCTCCTTCCCCAGCTAGCGGCATTAGAGGCAGTGGCTATTAGAGCCTACATAGGCAGACTCCCCTTTCTGCTTATGGCTGCCTACAGTCCTCCGGGCATACTAGATGAACGCGATTTAGATATAGTGACAAGTCTATCCGATAGATTCGTAGTCGCCGGCGACCTCAATGCGAAGCACGCTAGCTGGAACTGTCAACGCCCCAATCGGCAGGGCGATAGGCTTTTTCTTAATTCTACAGGAAACGGATACGTCGTGATGGCCCCTAGGGAACCCACACACGTACCGGATGCTGCAAATCAACTGCCTGACATATTAGACATCGCTCTGGTGAAAGGTCTCACAACTAGAGCGAGACTAACAACCCTGGATGATCTTCCGTCCGACCACCTACCGGTGATAATGGAGATCATGCACCCAGTCGAACTCTCCCCAACCGCTGAGAAATTCAACTACAAGGCGGCAGACTGGGTGTTCTTTCAAGACCAGGTAGCCGCTACGCTTCCACCACTCCCCCCTGAAGTCACTCCGGCAGGGATAGATAGGTCAGTTAGCGACCTGACGGAGTGCATAAAGAAGGCAATGGTTGCTGCTATACCGAAACGGTCTTCACAACCGGGACGGATGCAGCTCCCAGCCTATATTAGAGATCTAAAGATCGCCCGCAATAGAGCAAGAACATTGTGGAAGCGTACTAGGTTAGATCAACATAGAATAGAAATGAACCGCTTGCGCAGGCGGATCAGTGAGGCGGTCCACGAGACGGTCGTGGATGCTTGGAAATCCAAGGTTGAGACGATGGACAGCAGAAACATGTCAGAAGTCTGGCGTGTATCTCGAGCTCTGTCCAATCCGTCTCAATCTATTCACCCATTAGTAGTCGGTCCAGATGTCACGGCCTTTACTCCTGAGGAGAAGGCTACCGCACTGGCAGACGTTCTAGAGACCACTTTTCAACCCGTGGAACAAAATTTAAACTTGCCCCATATCAGAGCTGTTGAGGAATCGGTTCGAGACCTCCTTAGCAGGGAGCCGGAAAATGGGATACGACCTACGAACACCCACGAGGTCGCCCATTTCATTCGTCGCCTCGGCCCTCATAAGGCCGCAGGAGCCGACGGTATCCAAGGAATTATATTGCAGCATCTCCCAAGGTCAGCTATGAAGCGCATAGCAGAGATAATTAATAACATCTTGGCTTCCGGTCACTATCCCATTCCCTGGAAAGAAGCTCACGTAGTTCTCTTTCCAAAGCCCGGAAAGGATAAGACGAATCCAAGCAACTATAGGCCTATTAGTCTCCTCAGTTGTCTCAGCAAACTGGCGGAGCGGGTCATACATAGACGCCTCACTGAAGTAGTATTGCCCCAAATCAGGAACGAGCAATTCGGTTTTCACCCTGGTCGTTCCACTACACTCCAGGCACTCCGCATGACGGAGGACATTACCTGGGCTATGAGCACGAAGCGTGTAGTAGCTGCAGCTTACCTGGACATCGAGCGAGCATTCGACAAGGTTTGGCATGAGGGACTCCTCGTTAAGTTACTGGGCATGGGAGTCCCAGATGGAATGATACGCCTCATTTCTAACTACCTCCGAGGCCGTACATTCAAAACCCGTGTAGGCACTAGTTTCTCCACCCCCCGTGAAATTCACGCAGGAGTCCCACAGGGTTCCATTATCGGGCCCATACTTTTCAATATATTCATTAATGACCTCCCGTTTCGCTATATCCACGGCAGAAGTAGTCATCTGTATATCTATGCAGACGACACTGCCCTCTTGGCGATGGGCAAAACCTATAGATTAGCGTCCCGTAGATTACAGTCGATCTTAGATCACCTCCAGCCGTGGTTCCACGACTGGAGAATCAAGGTCAATGTAGAGAAATGTCAGGCCATACTCTTTTCACTAAGAGCGAGGCTCGAAGACATACCACCACCACCCACACTTTTCGGACGAGAAATGCCGTGGATGAACCAAATTAAATATTTAGGGATCATTATGGACTCTCATCTCAACTTCCGAGATCACATCCAATCCCTTCTTCGTAAGGCCAACGGGCTGATAGTTAGACACTATCCCATTCTGGCGGCCTTAACTCCTGACAACCTGAGGGTAGGACTTACCATGTATAAGGCCCTCATTCGCTCTGTCATTACCTATGCCGCACCCGCATGGGGGTTTGCGGCAGTGTCCCATCTCCGTAAACTCCAAGTTGTCCAAAACCAGGTGATTCGACTCATTACCCATCTCCCCCGAGTCGCCTCGAGAAGAAAGTTCCATGATGAACTAGAGTTGCCAACCATAGACGAGTTCATTGCTCGACTGGCTAGGAACCTGTATGCGGAAGCTCGTGCTAACCCCAACCCGCTCATATCTGGCCTCGGCCAGTATGATCCTAGGTTACGGCGTAGACACCAGACAGGTCCATTAGCTATACTATTGAGACAGGAGGACAGGGAGGCTGGCGCTACTCCCAGGTTTTGGTAGCTACGACTCAACTCCATGAGACTCCTTGGATAGTGCAACCGCTGTAAAATGACCTTGTCTTAACTGGGCTAAACAAAATCCCTCCATAACCTTACCTACTTTTGTTGATCGATGGAAATCTAATAGAGCCAATTGGCTAGTATATATCCATCGATTCATAGAGTCATTCAACCTAAGAGCCAACTGGCTAGTCTCTGATATTGAGACAACTCATCCTGCCTAAGGTTTTTCCGTGGTTTTCCTAAGGCGCTAAGACAAATGTCGGGATGAGCCCTAAAAGAAATGGGCCACGGACCTGCTCTCATATCCCCATGAATCCCCCTAATTAACAATCACATCTCTCCCCCCTCTTCGCAATTGAGCCATCATATAGCCAAATGGCTGGTCTCGAAATTGAGACAAATCAACAAGGCTCATGACCTCCAACATAATAGCCAAATTGGCTAGTCTCTTATATGAGACAACTCATCCTGCCTAAGGTATTCCGTGGTTTTCCTCAGGCGTAAGACAAATGTCGGGATGAGCCCTATAAGAAATGGGCCACGGACCTATATGCCCTTCCCCATATATATTCCACCTTTCTTATAAATTATGTATGCCCTATTTCAGATAATATTAATAGTATATTAAACATACGAGGTCACTCAATAAGTCGCAAATTGAAAGGACAGGGACCTCTCAAATTGCAGTTTAGATTTCACGGCGCTTCTTCCGACGGCCTTCACCTGCTTTGTCATCGAACAACAGATGACGGCGTCTTGCCATCCAAACGGCACACACCAGCCAACTCCTCCTCGCCCCGTTCCGTGATCAATTGATCAGTCTCAGCCCCCCTCGCGTATGTGGTACCTAAGAGGTTACGTCCAATTTCGGCTTCCCCTTCAAAATTTTCTAGAGCTCCTTCAGGGGAGCAGCGTAACCCGGAGTGAGACTAGTGGCCAACAGGCTTGGAGCTCACATATTTAGTTTTGTACAGCCCCCAACCCCTTGCAAGGACGCGTTTTGCGTACCTTTTAAATTTTCCTCCCAATTCTCCTTCGATTTTTCGATTTTCGGGCTCATCATCAGACGAGCACCATGCCCCCCAAAGCTTCCGGAAAGGCTGCCAAGAAGGCCGGCAAGGCCCAGAAGAATATTTCGAAGGGCGATAAGAAGAAGAAGCGCAAGAGGAAGGAGAGCTACGCCATTTACATCTACAAGGTTCTGAAACAAGTTCACCCAGACACGGGAATCAGTTCAAAGGCTATGAGCATCATGAACAGCTTCGTTAACGACATCTTCGAGCGCATCGCCGCGGAAGCTTCGCGGCTCGCGCATTACAACAAGCGGTCGACCATCACCAGTCGGGAGATCCAGACAGCCGTCCGTCTCCTGCTACCCGGTGAGCTGGCCAAGCACGCCGTCAGTGAAGGGACCAAGGCCGTCACAAAATACACTAGTTCCAAGTAAGCGGGAGTGCTTGCTAGGGAATCAGCAACCGGCCCTTTTAAGGGCCACAAGTTATTCATAACAGAGTAGATGAATGAAGAACAACAGCGTTTCCCACCGAGTGAAAATTTAAATAATCACCCCGATAACACTTCTAGGATAGATAATACATTATAGGCAGTCCATGGGAGACTTGGATCCACGAGGCAAATTCGTTTCCTTAATAGTTTCGTACGACTTATATGAGAGCGCGGTGTCATTCCTACTCACTTGGCAGCATTAATTGTTGAGGGAAAACAACTTAGAAGGTAACTTGTCGACCGCGGTCATAATCCTTCCGCAGGCCACTACTGAGAATCTGTGGACATACGGGTAATCTATCTTTATTGAAACTCGGGTTCATAACATACGACTGATACTTTATATATCTGTCACGTAATCCATCAAGAGACAAATGTCCCCCCCCCCTAGTCAGTAGCGAGCTTCAGTCCATTCGTAGTAGCCGCCGGTGCAAGAAGTGAATTGAAGTTTGTGTGAAGTTCCGTAGTATGGCATGAAAATGATGTCGAAAATCCGACTACAGTTCCACAACCATGTGGTTGAAAGGAGGCTCCGCTGTTGAACAACAATCCACCTGTGGCTTAACTTAGAATGCCGACTAGCTGTTTTATTAATCCCGTGTCAATCCAGCAGTGTGTGACGTTGAAACGTAACCAAACTGCCGTTGATAGATAGATTTATCATCTATCCCAATGACATCCAACGAGCTTGGTAATTTAGGTACAGAGTCTAAGCAGGCAGTTTACGTGTGTGTGTGAGCGAGTGCAGGTTTTATCGAGTGCACCCCAATCCCATCGTCCTCAAGTGCCTACAGATTACGCAGTTTCATCGGCAACGGCCATACCATGTTGAAAATACCGGTTCTCGTCCGATCACCGAAGTCAAGCAACATTGGGCGTGGTCAGTACTTGGATGGGTGACCGCTTGGGAACACCACGTGCCGTTGGCGATTTTTTTTTTACGTCACTATTTCCAGCGTGTTCTAATAAGACTTATGGGATATTATGTTCCCTTCCCTATTCCAGCTATAGCTTGGATGATGACGCCGCTGCATAATTGTAGAGTAATTGATAATTCTTAAGTACTTGCAGCTCCGTATTGAAACTTATGACTGGTAGCATATTCATATGAGACGGTTCACTTCTCTGCGTTTTCTCGAAGAAGGGAATATGTATTCAGGGGATTGTGAACGTACCTCGCGCTCTCCCTAGAAGTTAGAGACATTTTAGGTAAAGAATGTAATATACTGTACATATATGGCTAATTAAAATCCCATTAGTTACTACATTTCAGTGGGTAGTACAAATTCCATAATGAAAATATCTCTGTCCTAGTAGTTGTATCCTTTAAAGAAGCTCGTTGTTTTCCCATGATGAAGGGCAGAACTTGGTCGGTAGAAATTTAAACAGACTGCATTATCAGACCAGGCGTTATTTCAATATCAGCGTTTAGTTTAGGAAATATAGCAATAGCGGAGTTGGGAGAAGTAGTTATAGCATGTACAGTAAGTATAAACAGTTCGCTGTACTGTACAGTGAATATAAATATTTGAATGTACGATGGCAAAACATCAGACATACAGTACGTAGCTCACATATCTTTAAAAATAAATAAATAAATAAATAAATAAAAATAAAGAAGACATTCTGAGGAGTGAGTGGAAAGTGCATATTATAATGAATATTTTTAACTCTCAGTTGACATTGAGAGAGAAAGCCATGCATCGGGGAACCGGTGACTGTTTTTGCGTTACCTTCTGCTATTGGCGTTGTTGGTTAGTAACGAATGAAAGGGGTAGGACGCGGAATCAAATGTCAAAAAACGATAGGGAAATAATAGTAACTGGTTGTATTTCGATCGAGCTCGGCGTGCTGATTCACCAGTGGGGTGTTTCACAAAGTTTACAATCTTTGGAAATTGTGAACTCTGTTTGTAAACTTCTGTTTCACAATCTTTGTTTGTAAAGGTGGACTGTACAAAGGAAATCAAATCTTTACGAATGAAATTTTGCGCTCTTTACAAGTGATATGTTTGTTTCACAACGAAGGAGTAATTTTACAAACGTGTAAACTAAACTTTACTAGTGAAGTTAGCACATTTTCTACAGTAGCCCTGTTGAAATAGCTTCTAATTGTGAATGAAAAAAATAAACACATATGTATAAAATCAATTTTATAGTAACAGGGTACCATTAAGAATTACACTGAAGCAGTTGTGATGTTATTGAGTAGTTCTAGCGACTCAGACGAAGATTTTGCATTTAGGCCTAACGTAGAATTTTCCGGCCACGTTCGTATCATTGTACGAATATTAATGAAAGGTTTCGAATGAATCCCGCGCTATACTTCAGAATACCGCGTTAGTTCTTATATACGAGGAACGTATTTAATAAATACTCGCACTTAAAGAAGAAAAACTTTGCACCGAAAACCAATCACTTAATAATGCAATGTCGGCATTACTTACGCAGTATTCTGAAGTCGTTCCGAATCCCATTTCGCTGTAATCTCTCCTACAAGATATGGGACATCACATGCAACATCTGAAAGGGAAAAGTGGTGCCCTAACCTCAAAGCGAGAACTGCATTGGTTGCATAGTAGCTCTCAGTTCCCTGCGTTAGCAGATAAGAACGGAATTTATAAGATTACAGTGTGCAAAAGTTCACACATGGTAGTTGATGTTGTTACAAGATTGAAAAAACTCGAGGCGGGTTATTGATCACCGAATGTGCTTACTCGGGCAAAGGATTTTTATGCTCCTCCTGCTGGGTTCCCTAATGTTGGCGAGGTTATGGATGAAACAATAAAATATACTGATGGACCAGCAGAGAGCGAAGTTGATTTTAATGGATGGACATGTTAGCTGCTCTATCAACTGCATATAACTACGTGGGTCAAATCCATTATTTATCAATTATTTGAATGAATTTCGCGCTAACTTTCGTCAGTTAAGTCGTAGGCTAATTAATGCATTGGTATGCTCGACCAATTGCATGCCGCGAAACTCCGTTGTCGCCGATGTAGCAAAATCTAAATAAAATATATATAAAAAAATATAAACATGTCCATCGATAGTTCTAAAATTACAGCTACTTTACCTCTGATCCTTAGTGATTTTTGTAAACTGTCGTTGGCGATTTTGTTCAACCAATTATGCGTATTTGTAAGTTTGTTTCGCCGATTTTGTAAAGTTCGTTAAAACATACAAGTGAATAAGATTGCATTGTGAAACACAGTTAACAAGCATATGTAATATTTCCGTTGTTAATTGTATATTGTTAATTTGTAATTTGTTAGCGTTGTGAAACATGCCCCCATTTACCTTTAGAGGTAATATCTACATTAATATTTAGTTAAAATTTAAAGAAATTTTAAACGAATGGAAGCTGCATTTTAATTCACCCCAAATTACTATGTTCCCTTTCAGATTATCAGCTGTTGTTGTTGTTGTTGTTGTATTGTAAGTTCTCACTTATTGTTAGCTAGCCGTACCCGTTCGCTCCGCTCCACCTGTTAGAAATAAATATAAAGTAATTACATAATTAAAATAGGACGTCTGATCCAGGGAACAACTTTTACAACAGCGCAAGATAATCTGCTTCGCATATTACCCAATTTTTTTTTAGCACTGCATTTATTGCATATATATTTTATGTATTTTAACACGATTCAATTGAGCATAGTTAAAATATGAATTATTAAAATAATGGATTGCCAAGCTAAAGTACTATTACTGCATACTAAATCAATACACTCTCGTTGTTCGTTAATTCTCTGAGATTAAAATGCGTGTACATAAATATTATTTTAAGAAATACAGAAAACGAATGTACAAAATAGCCTATCAAATTTTCTGTGCATAAGAAGCTATTTTAATCTTACCTGTCCTCGATTTACTCAGACGTTACTGTAATAACATTATAGCATTATGTCCATCTAGAGAAACTACAGTTTCCAATGGTGAAATAATAACTAATTATACAAATCAGTTAATTTACGAGCTTGTGATATTACTTCATACAAACACAGAAACATTCCCTGTAGGCTATGTTTAATAGCTTTCGATTGTTTGTTGATGTCCAAGGCCCCTGTTTCGATTGTTGTTGTCCAAGGCCCCTTATAGACGAAGTCATTTGTTCTTAATTCATTGCACCGTCTTAGATAGCGTTATTTTAATTTTAAAACTCATTTATCTCATTAAATATCAGTCCTATCAAAATGTTGTAAAAAAATAAAACTTAACGGAAATCATTTTTAAAGGAACATCTGTTATGTAACATTTTTTCTCAAATATCAATAATAAGCGAGATATTTCGATTTATTTAATTCAGGCCCCCTTATAACTCCCCTTTTAAATAATGTATTTCGAATGCCATATAGCCTAAAATCTAAGTTACAACAAACTTAATTTATATTCCAGTTTTCATATAAATCGGTTCAGCCATTATCGCGTGAAAAGGTAACAAACATACAGACAGACATACAAACAAAAATTTCAAAAATGCGATTTTCGGTTTCAGGGTGGTTAATTATATATGTTAGGACCAATTACTTTTGGAAAATCGAAACTTACCAGAAAAATTTCGGCTACAGATTTATTATTAGTATAGATAGTACGAGATACGACCGCAATTTTGTACGACTAGTGTAATGAAGGAATGCAAAAAATTATTTTGGAACTTTGCAATGTTAGTCTATCATTAAAATAAAATTAAATCTTAATTCGTCCCTTTTGCAGGAGTCTTCTTCATCCAGTATGTTGTTGGCTGATATGGAGGAGGAGGGGGGGGGGACATGCTCTAAAGGGATTAAATTTGCTTAGCAAATCGATATGGTGACTAACGCTTGCAATGCGTCATAGCTATAATTGTACTGCGCGGTAATTTCAGAGTAATAAGAGTTCAGTTCAGGGATCTGCTAATTTCTTCATATTGTGTTCGGCAATGGAATAGTACCGCAGTAGCATTAAGAGGTTTTTATAATTTGAACTGATATGTGCAGGTATATTGACCCCCCCCCCCTCCCACCGCTGGCCGACGCGGACTGCAATGACAACAGTAAGCCACACGTCATACGTAAGCCTTTCTTCTTCTTCATCTTTGCTCGCCTGGCAAATACAGTCTTGGATTTCACATATTCAATTTTTCACAGTCCCAACTCCCTTGCATGGACGTGTTTTCACGTACCTTTAAAGTTTCTCCTCTCATTCATTCAGTCTATTCGCAAGCCTGAGGGTTTTCCGTGGTTTTCCCTAAGGAGCTAAGACAAATGTAGGGATGAGCCCAGAAAGAAAAGGGCATTCACTTCCTTAGACCCTGGTAACTGCTCTTTTTAGAGGAAGGAGGAGGAGAAAGAAACCCCCCCACCCCCACCGACGTGGACTGCAATGACAACAGTAAGCAACACGTTATATGTAAAGCCTTTATTATTATTATTATTATTATTATTATTATTATTATTTACAATGGGACTAAAGGTGGTGTAGATACACTATGTCAAATGTGCCACAATCTTTCCTGCAATAGAAAGACGAGGCGCTGGCCACTAGCAATATTTTACAACATGCTAAATATTGCAAGTATAAATTCATGGATAATTTATAGTTAGAAGAACTCAGAAAACAATATCAAGAAAACAATTCATTTTCCAATTGTGTGAAGAGCTGACAAAACCGTGGATGCAGCACCGCTTTGCACGTCCTACTTTACACCGATCTCTGCGGGCAACAATTGAAGAACATCTGAACATTGCTGTGCAACAACAATGCCAGGTAATGCAGCCAGATGGTGAACGTACTGTTTGCTATAAATGTCCTGCAAAGAAGAGGAGAATGATGACAACATTTTGTGGACTTTGCAAAAAGGGGTTCTGCAGAGAACATCGCGCTGTTGTTTGCACTAATTGTAAATAGGACAATAACATGAACGTAAAGACTTTATGACAAACTTAAAATTAAATGAACACTAATGGCTACGAAAAGTGTAAAAGTTGTTAAATGTGTGATATTGAGTTGATTTCAGTTAATTAAAATGTGAGTAGTAAAAATTACGAATGCTTACCTTTAACATGAGTACAGTGATGATTACCTGTCTAGGGTTAAGTAGTCGCGTGGTGAGTTTAGGAATTCCCAGACCACCTCTAAGATTGTTTAAAATAAAGGTATTGTAATCGTACGTTTCTGTCTTTTGTCAATAGTAACGTTGACCTTTCTTTTTCGAGAAAACAAAATCTGTTGTACAGTTAAAGGTACTGAAATAGTAAGAAATTTTCTGAAATCCCCACGCGTTTGCAAGTGTAAGTCTCTGTTGTAACCTGTTGATTTACGAGAGACTGCGTGTGCTTCCGTACAGTGTTTCTAAAATGTGCAGTAACGAGTCAGAAATCATTGGAATGTAGTGTAGGTGTGTTTGTTATAACCGGGAATCAATCCGCAGTACTTGACCAATCAACTACGGGAAATATCAGAAAAATTGGCAGGAGTTAGCAAGAAAAACAAAGGTAAAATATCACGTGAACGAGCACCGATACCGAGCACTATGTACAATATACCCTAGAGAAAAAGACAAGAAAACAAAAGTCAACCGCTGCAAGTGTTACGAAGTGGTGTGTGAAACATATAATGAAGAATGTCTGCGGGAAGCGCATCTAGTGAGATAAAGGGTGAAATGGAGGATTCTGCTAAAAATAAAGAAAGGAAGAAAAATGTTTACAGTTAATACAAGTATTGTTTTCTCTTGTGGGTTTATGTTTAGTATAATAGATGTGTGTGTGTGTGTGTGTGTGTGTGTGTTTCATTAAAAATTAGCATATCCTTAATGAATACATCCTAAGTGGTATAAATGAAATTGTATAAACTGCAGGGAATCTTAAAATATGAAAATTGCGATAGTTGTTTTCTTTACAGTCCGACCTTTTTTAATAAACTAGTGTGAGATATGAAGTTTTGCACATTTAAGGGTTGTTAACATGAATGTAAGGAATATATATTATGATATGATATGATATGATTCTCAAATACTCTGTCCTGCTGACCCTTCACATTTCTGTATTCGGGCGAGTGTGTATTCTTCTTCTTCTTCTTCTTCTTCTTCTTATTATTATTATTATTACTATTACTATAATTATTATTATTATTATTATTATTATTATTATTGTGTGAAGAGTTGTATCGGAAGTGCTTTATAGACTAAATTAATAATTTCTATCTTAACTGAAATATTTACATTATATTTCACACAGTATAGTTACAGGTAGCATAAATTCAGATAATGGTTTTTATATGGGAATCTACTTCTTGTGTTTAGAGGCTACATTTATACAGAGTTAATAATTTCTCCCCTATGTAACATATTTCCATGAAATTTTATACGCATCTATGCAAAAACGAATTATGCTCGTGTAATTAGGGAATTAGGGAAAAATTAGTGTTTCTGATAATTTTTAATGTTTTAATAGAAATTATGCTCCTAAAAGATGACTAGCCTGCCATATTTTTCGCAGTTGGTAACAAAATGCTAGATTCATGGATATACTCCATAATTTAGTTGTTCATTATATGTTCAAGAAGTGTTGAATTTTTCTTGGAGAAATTAAGCTCCTTCATCCAGACTCTGAAAAGTGGCTGCTGTCGAATTCGTAAAGCGCCACCAAGAGATGAATATAACATCTAAGTTTGCAGGATGTAGCAGCTAAATTTTAAGCCGTATAGAGTTTAATATTTGATTAATGTGTGGGTAGAAGAATTGAAAGTTAACTCAGGTTTACTTGTAATGCACAGCCTGTTAAATATGTCGTAAAAAAAAAAAAAAAAAAAAAAACTAGTTGCACAAATCTCAGTAAACGTGCCAATTAAATGAATGCTAACGTATTATAGATTGCTTTTCGCGTATTAAATGAAAGTACACATCTTGTCCTATGACCTCCATAAGGGAAGGTTTAACAATATAAAACAGCCACTGACCCCACGAACAAAAATCAACTGAAGAGCGTGACTTAAAAAAAAAAAAAAAAAAAAAAAAAAAAAAAAAAAAAAAAAAAAAAAAACTCATGTTTTGTCCCACCTCTTACTGATATTGATGTTTTGTATGTTGTTGTGCACAATGCCTAGCTTTTGTTTAAGCCTAGATATTACTTAAACTTCGGTTATGATGAAGTTGATTTTCTTACATAGTTTTGCGTTCTGGACAACTGTGCGCCGGCATCTCTCGGAACATCCGAGATCAGGTCCCTATCCCCTCCACCGCAAAGTCAAATAGCGTCTGTCACTTGATTTTGAATATTAAACAAACATACCATCACGGCATTTCCGTTATGGCATCTGGTGTCATCAATAAGCTACAAATAAAGGAAAGAAAGAAAGAAAGAAAGAAAGAAAGAAAGAAAGAAAGAAAGAAAGAAAGAAAGTAGCACAGTCACTGTCCTGAACAAGGTACGCAAGTATTATTTTAATTAATGCGTATCGCCTACCAGCCGCCGAAACTATTCGACAGGAGAGTGAATATCCTACACGGTCCTGTAAAAATGTTCTGAATACACTAAATGACGTGTAATTTTTTTTCTATTATTAGGACAATTGAACGTGTCATTGCTCCTGCGGGTTGCTTTGTTTCACACCACAGAGAATTCAGGTTCTCTACCCCCCGGGATTCTAGAGATAAGAGAGCGATGAGGTTAAAGGAGTAGGCGTTTGTTCGTGTTTTTGTTTTTACTTTAGAAAAATTGCGAAACGTGACGCAATAGCGATAAGTTTTATGAACAAGTTTGCTGAATCGACCAATTGAAGGTAATTTATATTTTGCTAAAGAAGAGAGGAGATTAATGAAATCAGTTATTGTAATAATCGTAGTAGATTGAAGGAATTGTTTGTATTCAAACTCCTTTTGTGAAATAAGCTGCTCGGATGCTTATCAGGGTGACGGTTATAAATGTTATCGTAATACCCACCCGAGGTCACAAAGGTCACAGTCTTCCGCTTGTCCTTTCCTAAGCAGACCACGTCTGTACTATCGAAAATAATGAGTCACAGTTATAGTTTCGTGAAAGTAAAAAATGTTAGATAGGAGACAAGTAGCTACTCTTATACAATCATAATCACATTTTGTATCCAATATAGTATAAACGAGCTACATGTAAGTACTGTGTAAAGTTTCATTAAAACAATATATTATATATGAGACAAGTCACTAATTTTTGTCAAAACGCATCGTCTATAAAGGGGTAGTTTCTCCTCTTATACAGTAGTGACTATAGTGCGAAGTTTCATGGAAATATGTCACATTTTTAGTCCAGCTAGATTTGCTTTCTGGACCACTTTGAGCCTTGGCGCTTGTGATCGGTCGGACGGAGGATCACTCGTCCCGGCGGCGTTAACCCTTAATTTGGTAAATATATATAATGTGCAATATTATAGAACTGTGAAATTTTTTTTTAATTTTCCTAAGAAACTTTGTTATCCATCGTTCTATTAAAAAATTGTTTATTAACCTATAGGATACATTGCGATATTTGTCAAACAGGCTGTGGGAAAATGCTGATACGGTGAGGAATGGAAAGGGAGAAACCATTTATATTATTGAGGTGACCTTGAACTGAGGGTAGTAGGAACGAGACCTGGAGTACGGTACAACCGGCTCTTCCGAGAAATAACTAGTGGCCCTGAAAAGGGCCTTTTTGCGGGCAGGAGTACCTTTGTTAATTCAAGCCCTCTCGCCGCGGATGCGCCTAGCCAGCTGAATATCCTTGGGCATAATGGTCACGCGCTTGGCGTGGATGGCGCAAAGGTTGGTATCCTCGAAGAGACCGACGAGGTATGCCTCGCTTGCCTCCTGCAAGGCCATTACGGCTGAGCTCTGGAAACGGAGGTCGGTTTTGAAATCCTGAGCGATTTCACGCACCAAGCGCTGGAAAGGCAGCTTGCGGATGAGGAGCTCGGTGCTCTTCTGGTAACGACGGATCTCGCGAAGAGCAACTGTACCAGGTCGGTATCGATGGGGTTTCTTCACGCCTCCAGTAGCCGGTGCGCTCTTCCTAGCGGCCTTCGTTGCCAGCTGCTTTCGTGGAGCCTTGCCTCCCGTGGACTTACGCGCAGTTTGCTTCGTACGTGCCATCGCTTACTCCTTCGTCCTCGCAACCCAAGTTGACGCAATACAGTCGCGCCCGCTGCCCCCAAGAGGGGTATTTATGTCTTCGCCCGTTGAGAAGCCACGCCCCTTCCGTAATGTGATTGGTCCGCGGGTTTTAGTATATAAACCAAAAAATGACCCGCCGTCGAGATCACTTTTAACCTTCGTCACACGAGCAACATGACTGGACGCGGCAAGGGAGGCAAGGGTCTTGGCAAAGGTGGAGCGAAGCGCCACAGGAAGGTTCTCCGAGATAATATTCAGGGCATCACGAAGCCGGCCATTCGTCGTCTCGCCCGACGTGGAGGCGTAAAGCGTATCTCCGGCCTCATCTACGAGGAGACGAGAGGTGTTCTCAAGGTCTTTCTGGAGAACGTAATCCGTGACGCTGTAACATACACCGAGCACGCGAAGCGGAAGACAGTCACGGCCATGGACGTGGTATACGCCTTGAAGAGGCAGGGGAGGACTCTCTACGGGTTCGGCGGTTAGACTGCCTACACACGTCTGCTGCCGAATCCGTCGGCAAAACGGCCCTTTTCAGGGCCATAAAATCCGTCTAAAAAGGGCAGTAGTTGTCGAGATTAATTTAATTCACCTTTACTGTGTGACCACTAGCTCAACAGGCCAGTGCGGAAAACAGAACTTATTTCGTAGGGGCACTTCAGTATCAGCAAAAGACGTTGTAAGAAATGCCTCTCCGTTTTTCAAATGGGTCTGACCCCAACGCTTGGTATATCAAGTGGAAAGACCGGATTCCTCTGTGAAGCCTTGCTCCTCGGATTATGTTACCTGTTACTGTAAACTTCTGTAAGTCAATAATCACTGTCCGAAGAATTGGTGGGTAATATGACAACGCAGGTAGGCAATGCTCACCAGACCGTAACAAGGAACCGAGGGGATTGACACATACTGAACATCACATCACCACGTTTTTGCAATGCCAACTTTTAGGTCATAGGAATCCAGTGTGGTAAACACTGGGGAGAAGAGGTACACATCGCATGTCAGAACACAGGACTTCGTCCTGTCAGACAACTTCCACGTATAGCTTGCGTCATTTCGGTTCGAACGAAACGACAGAGAGAGGGGAAATTCGAACGCAAATTGTCAAAGCCTTCGATTCCTACGAGAAGGTCATGTCATCATCTCAGTATTGGGGTTCCTGCGCGTGCGGCCAATATGTGCACCAACAAACAAACGCATTAGGAACTCTATTATAACGCCGTAAGTTGTTCACCAGTTATCGATTTCTTATTCAAAATTAGTTTCATTCGTAGTATGTAGTAAAGTAAACTAGTATATTCAAACGTATATGTCTAAAACCACGATGGGCACCAAAGAAGGGGACTTGTGATTATTTTCACGATAATCTCCATTACTCTAATATGATAGAAATATATTACATAAATTTCGAAGCCAACTATGTACCTTGGCATCATCATCTAATTTAATTCGTATTGTGTTAAATTATATAATAATAATGAAACCTTTCTATATGCATCAGTATAATGTGTTATCACACAATAGCCTAGTAAATGTACAACGGTTTCAAGTACTTCAGTGCGAACCTGGGACAACGACATCGTTCAGAGCACAAAATTACAGAATGATGATATTAAATCAGCCCACCGGTATAGAGAGAGAGAGAAAGTTGACACGCGTAATGAAATTACATTACGAAGCCGTGAGAGAGGATTAACAATACTGGCTATTTCTGACTTTTGTGAGGTTAGTGGGGCCCTTAAAAGGGCCGTTTTACGGAGAAGGGGCTTAAGCCTTCTTCTCGGTTTTCTTCGGGAGGAGAACCGCCTGGATGTTGGGCAACACACCACCCTGGGCGATGGTGACGCCGGACAGGAGTTTGTTCAGCTCCTCGTCGTTGCGAATGGCGAGCTGTAAGTGACGAGGAATGATCCTAGTCTTCTTGTTGTCACGAGCTGCGTTGCCAGCCAACTCGAGAACTTCGGCCGCCAGGTACTCCATCACCGCGGCCAGGTAGACTGGCGCACCGGCACCAACTCGCTCTGCGTAATTGCCCTTACGCAAAAGACGGTGGATACGGCCTACCGGGAACTGCAACCCAGCACGGCTGGATCGAGACTTTGACTTTCCCTTCACCTTGCCTCCCTTTCCACGACCCGACATGATGCTACTCCTACTTGCAGCTGTTTAACTACAAGAACGACGCCTCGCCCAAAATGATGCAGGGCCCGGTGTCAGAGTTGATTGCTGGCAGAGCCAGCGGTCGTTTTAGGGTCTTACATTACAATGCCCTCTTCGACCGTGAGTGCTTGTGAGTGCAGTGTTATTAGAATGTTGGATATTTAGGGCTTTTATGAGATTGAGGTTGAGACGTGGAAAGAAGACAGGTGGGTAGAAAGTAAGAAAGAAGATTTAAGAAGCAGATTTTAAGTTCTGATTTGTTGTTATTTGAGGAGTAACCATGAACTATTTGTGATGTAAATTATTTACTGGGCTTGCGTGAATTTTGAATGTATTTATTTATTGTTTAGTTATTCAACGGTAGCTATCATGCATCACTAAGCAGTGGTGAGGGCAGTCACAATTTGTTTATATTGTTGTTATCCTTGTGTTTGGGCGTTGGAATTTTGACTTCAGCTATCCAGCAGTCGGAGTGATGTTCGCTGGTACGTTATGTTGTGGGTGGGGTGTTTGATTTCGATTTCCTCTCGTTGTAGATGAAGGTGGATTATTAATTGTATGTGTCGGGTTCTGGTCCATGACATATATGTGCATTCCTCAACGATGGCATTCTTGTGGAGTATTTATGGGAAACAGGCCGCGAATTTGCCGATTCCGGGAGACGAGGGGTGTTGTAGAGAGGGAGAGAGGGGGGGAGAGTTTAATGGTTATTTTGTGGATTGAAGTGATCTTGATAGGCTTGTAGGAGTTTTTCAATGGTTGTGTTCTTGTTGGTGTGTGGAGGATTGTTAAACATATGTTGTGTGTATGAGCGACGTAGTGCGAAGTGTGTGTATTTAGTGACTGTTCGGATTAGGTGTGTGGAGAGTGGTTTCGTTTTGGTGTGGATGTATACTGTGTCGTTTCTGGTATGTTTGGGTAGTCGAAATATCTGGCGCAATAATTTCCTTTCACGGGACTCAAATTTCTTTTGTGTTGAGGGTGAAGATTGCAATAGAAAGTAGGAGGAGTAGGTGCACTGGGATCGAACCAGTGCTTTATATAGGTGTAGTAATGTGTTGGCGTGGCAGCCTTGTCGTCTAATGCCGCTTAGGTAGCTTACTGCTTTAGTGGCTTTGTTGTATTTGTCCCATATTGTTTGCGCTATTGTAGTCCAAGAGAGTTTTGATGTGAGTGGAATGCCTAGATATGTTACTTTGTGTTGGAGTGGTATTAATGCTTGTCCGATTGTAATGTGTTGTCTGTTTGTGATTCGTGATTTTAAAGAGGGGCGGAAGACACAGGTTTGGGTTTTTTCGGTGTTGATGGTAATTCTCCAGGTGTTGGCCCACTCAGTGTACTGTCTCAGGGCGTTGTCTATTAGTACCCTGGCGGATCGTAAGCGGGGATGGGTGGCCCAGAAAGCAACATCGTCAGCAAACTGTGCCAGGCCCACTTGATTGTTGTTGGGTTGAGGGATGTCAGATACATATATGTTATAGAGCAGGGGGGAAATCACGCTGCCCTGGGGAACTCCTGCTTCGATTTGGAAGGTGCGGGACAGATCTTGTCTGCCAAGACGGACCTGGCCAGATCGGTTATTCAGGAAGCTGGAGATCCAGCGTGTTATTTCGTGCGGAAATTGCATGTTTGTTAATTTATATCGCAAGGCGTCCAGCCATACTGTGTCAAAGGCTCGTCTGGCGTCGAGCGCTACCAAGATTGAGTAATGTCGTTTAGAGTAGGCCTCCTCAATGGGGGTAAGTACCCGTATCAGCTGATCAGTCGGCTGGACTCCCGGTCTGAAGCCCGCCTGAGAATCGGGAATCATATTTCGGTCGCGCAGGTAAACCTGCAAGCGTGAAACGAGTACTTTCTCCATTAACTTGGCAATAGTCGGGGTGAGGCTTATGGGTCGGTAGTTGGCGGGGTCTGAGGCGTCTTTACCAGGTTTTGGAAATAGAAGTATGTGTGAATGTCTCCAGCGTGTCGGAGCGTGTCCAAGTTTCAAAGAGAGGGTGAAAAGACCAGCAAGAAAATTAAGGGCTGTCGGCGGGAGTTGTTTAAGTGTTTGGTATGTGATACCATCAGGTCCTGGTGCTGAGTTCTTGCATGTTTGGAGGGCAAGTGAGATGTCTAGTATGGTGATGTCATCAATGATGGGGTCGTCGGTTGATCGTGGTGCTGGTGCTGGGAGTGGATTATAGAGGATATGATGGTTATTGATATGATCTGTGATGAAATGGTAATGATCTTGGTCGAAATCTGGATGTATAGGTGTTGTGTGCGTGTTGGATAGAAACTGTCGGAAGGCTTCCAGTTTGCCTGGTGTGTCAATAATCGTTTGTTGTCTGTTGCGTAATGGGTGGGAAGTATATTGGTACTTGCCCCTAATACGCTTTATGGTTTCCCAAAATCGCTTGGGAGCGTTTAGTCTGTCTTTGTCGACTTTCTGAATGAATTTGTCCCATCGTCGCGTCTCGTATCTCTGTATAGCGTCTTTGACATCTTCTTGTAGTGAGCGGTAGAGGCGTCTGTCTTCATCTTCATGGGTGCGCATGTAGAGTCTGTGTGCTGCTCTTTTTGTCTTTATGATTTTTAAGATGTCTGGAGGTAGTGCACGGCGACGGTCAGTGGTATATCGTTTTTGTGGTATTGAGTCTTGAATAGCTTCATTAAGCACCTGTACAAACAAAGTCTCTGCGGTGTCTAAGTCTTCGTGTTTCGTGATTGGAAAATGAGGGAGTGATTTAGATATGTAATCTTTGAATTTCTGCCAATCAGCGTTACGATAATCTCGCATGTATATAGCTTCGTTTACGGGTTGAGAGCGGTAAAAGGGGCAGGCAAGTTTAATTTGTATGGGTGCGTGATCTGAATTTAGAGGGGGAAGGACTAGAGTATTGATGAGTCGGTTATGTAATCTGGGAGAGATGAATATTTTATCAGGAGTTGTAAATTGTTGAGTAGGAGTTGGTAGGCGTGTGGGGGCAGGGAGTGGAACTTGTACTAGGTTGAGACTGGGTAAGAGCGTCACTAGGTGGTTGCCTTTGGTGTTCCGATTGTTATCATGGAGGAAGGGGTGGTGGGCGTTGATATCTGTGGTGATTATGACATTTGGAAGGGTGTGTCGTTAACGACATCTTCGAGCGCATCGCCGCGGAAGCTTCGCGGCTCGCGCATTACAACAAGCGGTCGACCATCACCAGTCGGGAGATCCAGACAGCCGTCCGTCTCCTGCTACCCGGTGAGCTGGCCAAGCACGCCGTCAGTGAAGGGACCAAGGCCGTCACAAAATACACTAGTTCCAAGTAAGCGGGAGTGCTTGCTAGGGAATCAGCAACCGGCCCTTTTAAGGGCCACAAGTTATTCATAACAGAGTAGATGAATGAAGAACAACAGCGTTTCCCACCGAGTGAAAATTTAAATAATCACCCCGATAACACTTCTAGGATAGATAATACATTATAGGCAGTCCATGGGAGACTTGGATCCACGAGGCAAATTCGTTTCCTTAATAGTTTCGTACGACTTATATGAGAGCGCGGTGTCATTCCTACTCACTTGGCAGCATTAATTGTTGAGGGAAAACAACTTAGAAGGTAACTTGTCGACCGCGGTCATAATCCTTCCGCAGGCCACTACTGAGAATCTGTGGACATACGGGTAATCTATCTTTATTGAAACTCGGGTTCATAACATACGACTGATACTTTATATATCTGTCACGTAATCCATCAAGAGACAAATGTCCCCCCCCCCCCTAGTCAGTAGCGAGCTTCAGTCCATTCGTAGTAGCCGCCGGTGCAAGAAGTGAATTGAAGTTTGTGTGAAGTTCCGTAGTATGGCATGAAAATGATGTCGAAAATCCGACTACAGTTCCACAACCATGTGGTTGAAAGGAGGCTCCGCTGTTGAACAACAATCCACCTGTGGCTTAACTTAGAATGCCGACTAGCTGTTTTATTAATCCCGTGTCAATCCAGCAGTGTGTGACGTTGAAACGTAACCAAACTGCCGTTGATAGATAGATTTATCATCTATCCCAATGACATCCAACGAGCTTGGTAATTTAGGTACAGAGTCTAAGCAGGCAGTTTACGTGTGTGTGTGAGCGAGTGCAGGTTTTATCGAGTGCACCCCAATCCCATCGTCCTCAAGTGCCTACAGATTACGCAGTTTCATCGGCAACGGCCATACCATGTTGAAAATACCGGTTCTCGTCCGATCACCGAAGTCAAGCAACATTGGGCGTGGTCAGTACTTGGATGGGTGACCGCTTGGGAACACCACGTGCCGTTGGCGATTTTTTTTTTTACGTCACTATTTCCAGCGTGTTCTAATAAGACTTATGGGATATTATGTTCCCTTCCCTATTCCAGCTATAGCTTGGATGATGACGCCGCTGCATAATTGTAGAGTAATTGATAATTCTTAAGTACTTGCAGCTCCGTATTGAAACTTATGACTGGTAGCATATTCATATGAGACGGTTCACTTCTCTGCGTTTTCTCGAAGAAGGGAATATGTATTCAGGGGATTGTGAACGTACCTCGCGCTCTCCCTAGAAGTTAGAGACATTTTAGGTAAAGAATGTAATATACTGTACATATATGGCTAATTAAAATCCCATTAGTTACTACATTTCAGTGGGTAGTACAAATTCCATAATGAAAATATCTCTGTCCTAGTAGTTGTATCCTTTAAAGAAGCTCGTTGTTTTCCCATGATGAAGGGCAGAACTTGGTCGGTAGAAATTTAAACAGACTGCATTATCAGACCAGGCGTTATTTCAATATCAGCGTTTAGTTTAGGAAATATAGCAATAGCGGAGTTGGGAGAAGTAGTTATAGCATGTACAGTAAGTATAAACAGTTCGCTGTACTGTACAGTGAATATAAATATTTGAATGTACGATGGCAAAACATCAGACATACAGTACGTAGCTCACATATCTTTAAAAATAAATAAATAAATAAATAAATAAAAATAAAGAAGACATTCTGAGGAGTGAGTGGAAAGTGCATATTATAATGAATATTTTTAACTCTCAGTTGACATTGAGAGAGAAAGCCATGCATCGGGGAACCGGTGACTGTTTTTGCGTTACCTTCTGCTATTGGCGTTGTTGGTTAGTAACGAATGAAAGGGGTAGGACGCGGAATCAAATGTCAAAAAACGATAGGGAAATAATAGTAACTGGTTGTATTTCGATCGAGCTCGGCGTGCTGATTCACCAGTGGGGTGTTTCACAAAGTTTACAATCTTTGGAAATTGTGAACTCTGTTTGTAAACTTCTGTTTCACAATCTTTGTTTGTAAAGGTGGACTGTACAAAGGAAATCAAATCTTTACGAATGAAATTTTGCGCTCTTTACAAGTGATATGTTTGTTTCACAACGAAGGAGTAATTTTACAAACGTGTAAACTAAACTTTACTAGTGAAGTTAGCACATTTTCTACAGTAGCCCTGTTGAAATAGCTTCTAATTGTGAATGAAAAAAATAAACACATATGTATAAAATCAATTTTATAGTAACAGGGTACCATTAAGAATTACACTGAAGCAGTTGTGATGTTATTGAGTAGTTCTAGCGACTCAGACGAAGATTTTGCATTTAGGCCTAACGTAGAATTTTCCGGCCACGTTCGTATCATTGTACGAATATTAATGAAAGGTTTCGAATGAATCCCGCGCTATACTTCAGAATACCGCGTTAGTTCTTATATACGAGGAACGTATTTAATAAATACTCGCACTTAAAGAAGAAAAACTTTGCACCGAAAACCAATCACTTAATAATGCAATGTCGGCATTACTTACGCAGTATTCTGAAGTCGTTCCGAATCCCATTTCGCTGTAATCTCTCCTACAAGATATGGGACATCACATGCAACATCTGAAAGGGAAAAGTGGTGCCCTAACCTCAAAGCGAGAACTGCATTGGTTGCATAGTAGCTCTCAGTTCCCTGCGTTAGCAGATAAGAACGGAATTTATAAGATTACAGTGTGCAAAAGTTCACACATGGTAGTTGATGTTGTTACAAGATTGAAAAAACTCGAGGCGGGTTATTGATCACCGAATGTGCTTACTCGGGCAAAGGATTTTTATGCTCCTCCTGCTGGGTTCCCTAATGTTGGCGAGGTTATGGATGAAACAATAAAATATACTGATGGACCAGCAGAGAGCGAAGTTGATTTTAATGGATGGACATGTTAGCTGCTCTATCAACTGCATATAACTACGTGGGTCAAATCCATTATTTATCAATTATTTGAATGAATTTCGCGCTAACTTTCGTCAGTTAAGTCGTAGGCTAATTAATGCATTGGTATGCTCGACCAATTGCATGCCGCGAAACTCCGTTGTCGCCGATGTAGCAAAATCTAAATAAAATATATATAAAAAAATATAAACATGTCCATCGATAGTTCTAAAATTACAGCTACTTTACCTCTGATCCTTAGTGATTTTTGTAAACTGTCGTTGGCGATTTTGTTCAACCAATTATGCGTATTTGTAAGTTTGTTTCGCCGATTTTGTAAAGTTCGTTAAAACATACAAGTGAATAAGATTGCATTGTGAAACACAGTTAACAAGCATATGTAATATTTCCGTTGTTAATTGTATATTGTTAATTTGTAATTTGTTAGCGTTGTGAAACATGCCCCCATTTACCTTTAGAGGTAATATCTACATTAATATTTAGTTAAAATTTAAAGAAATTTTAAACGAATGGAAGCTGCATTTTAATTCACCCCAAATTACTATGTTCCCTTTCAGATTATCAGCTGTTGTTGTTGTTGTTGTTGTATTGTAAGTTCTCACTTATTGTTAGCTAGCCGTACCCGTTCGCTCCGCTCCACCTGTTAGAAATAAATATAAAGTAATTACATAATTAAAATAGGACGTCTGATCCAGGGAACAACTTTTACAACAGCGCAAGATAATCTGCTTCGCATATTACCCAATTTTTTTTTAGCACTGCATTTATTGCATATATATTTTATGTATTTTAACACGATTCAATTGAGCATAGTTAAAATATGAATTATTAAAATAATGGATTGCCAAGCTAAAGTACTATTACTGCATACTAAATCAATACACTCTCGTTGTTCGTTAATTCTCTGAGATTAAAATGCGTGTACATAAATATTATTTTAAGAAATACAGAAAACGAATGTACAAAATAGCCTATCAAATTTTCTGTGCATAAGAAGCTATTTTAATCTTACCTGTCCTCGATTTACTCAGACGTTACTGTAATAACATTATAGCATTATGTCCATCTAGAGAAACTACAGTTTCCAATGGTGAAATAATAACTAATTATACAAATCAGTTAATTTACGAGCTTGTGATATTACTTCATACAAACACAGAAACATTCCCTGTAGGCTATGTTTAATAGCTTTCGATTGTTTGTTGATGTCCAAGGCCCCTGTTTCGATTGTTGTTGTCCAAGGCCCCTTATAGACGAAGTCATTTGTTCTTAATTCATTGCACCGTCTTAGATAGCGTTATTTTAATTTTAAAACTCATTTATCTCATTAAATATCAGTCCTATCAAAATGTTGTAAAAAAATAAAACTTAACGGAAATCATTTTTAAAGGAACATCTGTTATGTAACATTTTTTCTCAAATATCAATAATAAGCGAGATATTTCGATTTATTTAATTCAGGCCCCCTTATAACTCCCCTTTTAAATAATGTATTTCGAATGCCATATAGCCTAAAATCTAAGTTACAACAAACTTAATTTATATTCCAGTTTTCATATAAATCGGTTCAGCCATTATCGCGTGAAAAGGTAACAAACATACAGACAGACATACAAACAAAAATTTCAAAAATGCGATTTTCGGTTTCAGGGTGGTTAATTATATATGTTAGGACCAATTACTTTTGGAAAATCGAAACTTACCAGAAAAATTTCGGCTACAGATTTATTATTAGTATAGATAGTACGAGATACGACCGCAATTTTGTACGACTAGTGTAATGAAGGAATGCAAAAAATTATTTTGGAACTTTGCAATGTTAGTCTATCATTAAAATAAAATTAAATCTTAATTCGTCCCTTTTGCAGGAGTCTTCTTCATCCAGTATGTTGTTGGCTGATATGGAGGAGGAGGGGGGGGGGACATGCTCTAAAGGGATTAAATTTGCTTAGCAAATCGATATGGTGACTAACGCTTGCAATGCGTCATAGCTATAATTGTACTGCGCGGTAATTTCAGAGTAATAAGAGTTCAGTTCAGGGATCTGCTAATTTCTTCATATTGTGTTCGGCAATGGAATAGTACCGCAGTAGCATTAAGAGGTTTTTATAATTTGAACTGATATGTGCAGGTATATTGACCCCCCCCCCCTCCCACCGCTGGCCGACGCGGACTGCAATGACAACAGTAAGCCACACGTCATACGTAAGCCTTTCTTCTTCTTCATCTTTGCTCGCCTGGCAAATACAGTCTTGGATTTCACATATTCAATTTTTCACAGTCCCAACTCCCTTGCATGGACGTGTTTTCACGTACCTTTAAAGTTTCTCCTCTCATTCATTCAGTCTATTCGCAAGCCTGAGGGTTTTCCGTGGTTTTCCCTAAGGAGCTAAGACAAATGTAGGGATGAGCCCAGAAAGAAAAGGGCATTCACTTCCTTAGACCCTGGTAACTGCTCTTTTTAGAGGAAGGAGGAGGAGAAAGAAACCCCCCCACCCCCACCGACGTGGACTGCAATGACAACAGTAAGCAACACGTTATATGTAAAGCCTTTATTATTATTATTATTATTATTATTATTATTATTTACAATGGGACTAAAGGTGGTGTAGATACACTATGTCAAATGTGCCACAATCTTTCCTGCAATAGAAAGACGAGGCGCTGGCCACTAGCAATATTTTACAACATGCTAAATATTGCAAGTATAAATTCATGGATAATTTATAGTTAGAAGAACTCAGAAAACAATATCAAGAAAACAATTCATTTTCCAATTGTGTGAAGAGCTGACAAAACCGTGGATGCAGCACCGCTTTGCACGTCCTACTTTACACCGATCTCTGCGGGCAACAATTGAAGAACATCTGAACATTGCTGTGCAACAACAATGCCAGGTAATGCAGCCAGATGGTGAACGTACTGTTTGCTATAAATGTCCTGCAAAGAAGAGGAGAATGATGACAACATTTTGTGGACTTTGCAAAAAGGGGTTCTGCAGAGAACATCGCGCTGTTGTTTGCACTAATTGTAAATAGGACAATAACATGAACGTAAAGACTTTATGACAAACTTAAAATTAAATGAACACTAATGGCTACGAAAAGTGTAAAAGTTGTTAAATGTGTGATATTGAGTTGATTTCAGTTAATTAAAATGTGAGTAGTAAAAATTACGAATGCTTACCTTTAACATGAGTACAGTGATGATTACCTGTCTAGGGTTAAGTAGTCGCGTGGTGAGTTTAGGAATTCCCAGACCACCTCTAAGATTGTTTAAAATAAAGGTATTGTAATCGTACGTTTCTGTCTTTTGTCAATAGTAACGTTGACCTTTCTTTTTCGAGAAAACAAAATCTGTTGTACAGTTAAAGGTACTGAAATAGTAAGAAATTTTCTGAAATCCCCACGCGTTTGCAAGTGTAAGTCTCTGTTGTAACCTGTTGATTTACGAGAGACTGCGTGTGCTTCCGTACAGTGTTTCTAAAATGTGCAGTAACGAGTCAGAAATCATTGGAATGTAGTGTAGGTGTGTTTGTTATAACCGGGAATCAATCCGCAGTACTTGACCAATCAACTACGGGAAATATCAGAAAAATTGGCAGGAGTTAGCAAGAAAAACAAAGGTAAAATATCACGTGAACGAGCACCGATACCGAGCACTATGTACAATATACCCTAGAGAAAAAGACAAGAAAACAAAAGTCAACCGCTGCAAGTGTTACGAAGTGGTGTGTGAAACATATAATGAAGAATGTCTGCGGGAAGCGCATCTAGTGAGATAAAGGGTGAAATGGAGGATTCTGCTAAAAATAAAGAAAGGAAGAAAAATGTTTACAGTTAATACAAGTATTGTTTTCTCTTGTGGGTTTATGTTTAGTATAATAGATGTGTGTGTGTGTGTGTGTGTGTGTGTGTTTCATTAAAAATTAGCATATCCTTAATGAATACATCCTAAGTGGTATAAATGAAATTGTATAAACTGCAGGGAATCTTAAAATATGAAAATTGCGATAGTTGTTTTCTTTACAGTCCGACCTTTTTTAATAAACTAGTGTGAGATATGAAGTTTTGCACATTTAAGGGTTGTTAACATGAATGTAAGGAATATATATTATGATATGATATGATATGATTCTCAAATACTCTGTCTGCTGACCCTTCACATTTCTGTATTCGGGCGAGTGTGTATTCTTCTTCTTCTTCTTCTTCTTCTTCTTATTATTATTATTATTACTATTACTATAATTATTATTATTATTATTATTATTATTATTATTATTATTATTGTGTGAAGAGTTGTATCGGAAGTGCTTTATAGACTAAATTAATAATTTCTATCTTAACTGAAATATTTACATTATATTTCACACAGTATAGTTACAGGTAGCATAAATTCAGATAATGGTTTTTATATGGGAATCTACTTCTTGTGTTTAGAGGCTACATTTATACAGAGTTAATAATTTCTCCCCTATGTAACATATTTCCATGAAATTTTATACGCATCTATGCAAAAACGAATTATGCTCGTGTAATTAGGGAATTAGGGAAAAATTAGTGTTTCTGATAATTTTTAATGTTTTAATAGAAATTATGCTCCTAAAAGATGACTAGCCTGCCATATTTTTCGCAGTTGGTAACAAAATGCTAGATTCATGGATATACTCCATAATTTAGTTGTTCATTATATGTTCAAGAAGTGTTGAATTTTTCTTGGAGAAATTAAGCTCCTTCATCCAGACTCTGAAAAGTGGCTGCTGTCGAATTCGTAAAGCGCCACCAAGAGATGAATATAACATCTAAGTTTGCAGGATGTAGCAGCTAAATTTTAAGCCGTATAGAGTTTAATATTTGATTAATGTGTGGGTAGAAGAATTGAAAGTTAACTCAGGTTTACTTGTAATGCACAGCCTGTTAAATATGTCGTAAAAAAAAAAAAAAAAAAAAAAACTAGTTGCACAAATCTCAGTAAACGTGCCAATTAAATGAATGCTAACGTATTATAGATTGCTTTTCGCGTATTAAATGAAAGTACACATCTTGTCCTATGACCTCCATAAGGGAAGGTTTAACAATATAAAACAGCCACTGACCCCACGAACAAAAATCAACTGAAGAGCGTGACTTAAAAAAAAAAAAAAAAAAAAAAAAAAAAAAAAAAAAAAAAAAAAAAAACTCATGTTTTGTCCCACCTCTTACTGATATTGATGTTTTGTATGTTGTTGTGCACAATGCCTAGCTTTTGTTTAAGCCTAGATATTACTTAAACTTCGGTTATGATGAAGTTGATTTTCTTACATAGTTTTGCGTTCTGGACAACTGTGCGCCGGCATCTCTCGGAACATCCGAGATCAGGTCCCTATCCCCTCCACCGCAAAGTCAAATAGCGTCTGTCACTTGATTTTGAATATTAAACAAACATACCATCACGGCATTTCCGTTATGGCATCTGGTGTCATCAATAAGCTACAAATAAAGGAAAGAAAGAAAGAAAGAAAGAAAGAAAGAAAGAAAGAAAGAAAGAAAGAAAGAAAGTAGCACAGTCACTGTCCTGAACAAGGTACGCAAGTATTATTTTAATTAATGCGTATCGCCTACCAGCCGCCGAAACTATTCGACAGGAGAGTGAATATCCTACACGGTCCTGTAAAAATGTTCTGAATACACTAAATGACGTGTAATTTTTTTTCTATTATTAGGACAATTGAACGTGTCATTGCTCCTGCGGGTTGCTTTGTTTCACACCACAGAGAATTCAGGTTCTCTACCCCCCGGGATTCTAGAGATAAGAGAGCGATGAGGTTAAAGGAGTAGGCGTTTGTTCGTGTTTTTGTTTTTACTTTAGAAAAATTGCGAAACGTGACGCAATAGCGATAAGTTTTATGAACAAGTTTGCTGAATCGACCAATTGAAGGTAATTTATATTTTGCTAAAGAAGAGAGGAGATTAATGAAATCAGTTATTGTAATAATCGTAGTAGATTGAAGGAATTGTTTGTATTCAAACTCCTTTTGTGAAATAAGCTGCTCGGATGCTTATCAGGGTGACGGTTATAAATGTTATCGTAATACCCACCCGAGGTCACAAAGGTCACAGTCTTCCGCTTGTCCTTTCCTAAGCAGACCACGTCTGTACTATCGAAAATAATGAGTCACAGTTATAGTTTCGTGAAAGTAAAAAATGTTAGATAGGAGACAAGTAGCTACTCTTATACAATCATAATCACATTTTGTATCCAATATAGTATAAACGAGCTACATGTAAGTACTGTGTAAAGTTTCATTAAAACAATATATTATATATGAGACAAGTCACTAATTTTTGTCAAAACGCATCGTCTATAAAGGGGTAGTTTCTCCTCTTATACAGTAGTGACTATAGTGCGAAGTTTCATGGAAATATGTCACATTTTTAGTCCAGCTAGATTTGCTTTCTGGACCACTTTGAGCCTTGGCGCTTGTGATCGGTCGGACGGAGGATCACTCGTCCCGGCGGCGTTAACCCTTAATTTGGTAAATATATATAATGTGCAATATTATAGAACTGTGAAATTTTTTTTTAATTTTCCTAAGAAACTTTGTTATCCATCGTTCTATTAAAAAATTGTTTATTAACCTATAGGATACATTGCGATATTTGTCAAACAGGCTGTGGGAAAATGCTGATACGGTGAGGAATGGAAAGGGAGAAACCATTTATATTATTGAGGTGACCTTGAACTGAGGGTAGTAGGAACGAGACCTGGAGTACGGTACAACCGGCTCTTCCGAGAAATAACTAGTGGCCCTGAAAAGGGCCTTTTTGCGGGCAGGAGTACCTTTGTTAATTCAAGCCCTCTCGCCGCGGATGCGCCTAGCCAGCTGAATATCCTTGGGCATAATGGTCACGCGCTTGGCGTGGATGGCGCAAAGGTTGGTATCCTCGAAGAGACCGACGAGGTATGCCTCGCTTGCCTCCTGCAAGGCCATTACGGCTGAGCTCTGGAAACGGAGGTCGGTTTTGAAATCCTGAGCGATTTCACGCACCAAGCGCTGGAAAGGCAGCTTGCGGATGAGGAGCTCGGTGCTCTTCTGGTAACGACGGATCTCGCGAAGAGCAACTGTACCAGGTCGGTATCGATGGGGTTTCTTCACGCCTCCAGTAGCCGGTGCGCTCTTCCTAGCGGCCTTCGTTGCCAGCTGCTTTCGTGGAGCCTTGCCTCCCGTGGACTTACGCGCAGTTTGCTTCGTACGTGCCATCGCTTACTCCTTCGTCCTCGCAACCCAAGTTGACGCAATACAGTCGCGCCCGCTGCCCCCAAGAGGGGTATTTATGTCTTCGCCCGTTGAGAAGCCACGCCCCTTCCGTAATGTGATTGGTCCGCGGGTTTTAGTATATAAACCAAAAAATGACCCGCCGTCGAGATCACTTTTAACCTTCGTCACACGAGCAACATGACTGGACGCGGCAAGGGAGGCAAGGGTCTTGGCAAAGGTGGAGCGAAGCGCCACAGGAAGGTTCTCCGAGATAATATTCAGGGCATCACGAAGCCGGCCATTCGTCGTCTCGCCCGACGTGGAGGCGTAAAGCGTATCTCCGGCCTCATCTACGAGGAGACGAGAGGTGTTCTCAAGGTCTTTCTGGAGAACGTAATCCGTGACGCTGTAACATACACCGAGCACGCGAAGCGGAAGACAGTCACGGCCATGGACGTGGTATACGCCTTGAAGAGGCAGGGGAGGACTCTCTACGGGTTCGGCGGTTAGACTGCCTACACACGTCTGCTGCCGAATCCGTCGGCAAAACGGCCCTTTTCAGGGCCATAAAATCCGTCTAAAAAGGGCAGTAGTTGTCGAGATTAATTTAATTCACCTTTACTGTGTGACCACTAGCTCAACAGGCCAGTGCGGAAAACAGAACTTATTTCGTAGGGGCACTTCAGTATCAGCAAAAGACGTTGTAAGAAATGCCTCTCCGTTTTTCAAATGGGTCTGACCCCAACGCTTGGTATATCAAGTGGAAAGACCGGATTCCTCTGTGAAGCCTTGCTCCTCGGATTATGTTACCTGTTACTGTAAACTTCTGTAAGTCAATAATCACTGTCCGAAGAATTGGTGGGTAATATGACAACGCAGGTAGGCAATGCTCACCAGACCGTAACAAGGAACCGAGGGGATTGACACATACTGAACATCACATCACCACGTTTTTGCAATGCCAACTTTTAGGTCATAGGAATCCAGTGTGGTAAACACTGGGGAGAAGAGGTACACATCGCATGTCAGAACACAGGACTTCGTCCTGTCAGACAACTTCCACGTATAGCTTGCGTCATTTCGGTTCGAACGAAACGACAGAGAGAGGGGAAATTCGAACGCAAATTGTCAAAGCCTTCGATTCCTACGAGAAGGTCATGTCATCATCTCAGTATTGGGGTTCCTGCGCGTGCGGCCAATATGTGCACCAACAAACAAACGCATTAGGAACTCTATTATAACGCCGTAAGTTGTTCACCAGTTATCGATTTCTTATTCAAAATTAGTTTCATTCGTAGTATGTAGTAAAGTAAACTAGTATATTCAAACGTATATGTCTAAAACCACGATGGGCACCAAAGAAGGGGACTTGTGATTATTTTCACGATAATCTCCATTACTCTAATATGATAGAAATATATTACATAAATTTCGAAGCCAACTATGTACCTTGGCATCATCATCTAATTTAATTCGTATTGTGTTAAATTATATAATAATAATGAAACCTTTCTATATGCATCAGTATAATGTGTTATCACACAATAGCCTAGTAAATGTACAACGGTTTCAAGTACTTCAGTGCGAACCTGGGACAACGACATCGTTCAGAGCACAAAATTACAGAATGATGATATTAAATCAGCCCACCGGTATAGAGAGAGAGAGAAAGTTGACACGCGTAATGAAATTACATTACGAAGCCGTGAGAGAGGATTAACAATACTGGCTATTTCTGACTTTTGTGAGGTTAGTGGGGCCCTTAAAAGGGCCGTTTTACGGAGAAGGGGCTTAAGCCTTCTTCTCGGTTTTCTTCGGGAGGAGAACCGCCTGGATGTTGGGCAACACACCACCCTGGGCGATGGTGACGCCGGACAGGAGTTTGTTCAGCTCCTCGTCGTTGCGAATGGCGAGCTGTAAGTGACGAGGAATGATCCTAGTCTTCTTGTTGTCACGAGCTGCGTTGCCAGCCAACTCGAGAACTTCGGCCGCCAGGTACTCCATCACCGCGGCCAGGTAGACTGGCGCACCGGCACCAACTCGCTCTGCGTAATTGCCCTTACGCAAAAGACGGTGGATACGGCCTACCGGGAACTGCAACCCAGCACGGCTGGATCGAGACTTTGACTTTCCCTTCACCTTGCCTCCCTTTCCACGACCCGACATGATGCTACTCCTACTTGCAGCTGTTTAACTACAAGAACGACGCCTCGCCCAAAATGATGCAGGGCCCGGTGTCAGAGTTGATTGCTGGCAGAGCCAGCGGTCGTTTTAGGGTCTTACATTACAATGCCCTCTTCGACCGTGAGTGCTTGTGAGTGCAGTGTTATTAGAATGTTGGATATTTAGGGCTTTTATGAGATTGAGGTTGAGACGTGGAAAGAAGACAGGTGGGTAGAAAGTAAGAAAGAAGATTTAAGAAGCAGATTTTAAGTTCTGATTTGTTGTTATTTGAGGAGTAACCATGAACTATTTGTGATGTAAATTATTTACTGGGCTTGCGTGAATTTTGAATGTATTTATTTATTGTTTAGTTATTCAACGGTAGCTATCATGCATCACTAAGCAGTGGTGAGGGCAGTCACAATTTGTTTATATTGTTGTTATCCTTGTGTTTGGGCGTTGGAATTTTGACTTCAGCTATCCAGCAGTCGGAGTGATGTTCGCTGGTACGTTATGTTGTGGGTGGGGTGTTTGATTTCGATTTCCTCTCGTTGTAGATGAAGGTGGATTATTAATTGTATGTGTCGGGTTCTGGTCCATGACATATATGTGCATTCCTCAACGATGGCATTCTTGTGGAGTATTTATGGGAAACAGGCCGCGAATTTGCCGATTCCGGGAGACGAGGGGTGTTGTAGAGAGGGAGAGAGGGGGGGAGAGTTTAATGGTTATTTTGTGGATTGAAGTGATCTTGATAGGCTTGTAGGAGTTTTTCAATGGTTGTGTTCTTGTTGGTGTGTGGAGGATTGTTAAACATATGTTGTGTGTATGAGCGACGTAGTGCGAAGTGTGTGTATTTAGTGACTGTTCGGATTAGGTGTGTGGAGAGTGGTTTCGTTTTGGTGTGGATGTATACTGTGTCGTTTCTGGTATGTTTGGGTAGTCGAAATATCTGGCGCAATAATTTCCTTTCACGGGACTCAAATTTCTTTTGTGTTGAGGGTGAAGATTGCAATAGAAAGTAGGAGGAGTAGGTGCACTGGGATCGAACCAGTGCTTTATATAGGTGTAGTAATGTGTTGGCGTGGCAGCCTTGTCGTCTAATGCCGCTTAGGTAGCTTACTGCTTTAGTGGCTTTGTTGTATTTGTCCCATATTGTTTGCGCTATTGTAGTCCAAGAGAGTTTTGATGTGAGTGGAATGCCTAGATATGTTACTTTGTGTTGGAGTGGTATTAATGCTTGTCCGATTGTAATGTGTTGTCTGTTTGTGATTCGTGATTTTAAAGAGGGGCGGAAGACACAGGTTTGGGTTTTTTCGGTGTTGATGGTAATTCTCCAGGTGTTGGCCCACTCAGTGTACTGTCTCAGGGCGTTGTCTATTAGTACCCTGGCGGATCGTAAGCGGGGATGGGTGGCCCAGAAAGCAACATCGTCAGCAAACTGTGCCAGGCCCACTTGATTGTTGTTGGGTTGAGGGATGTCAGATACATATATGTTATAGAGCAGGGGGGAAATCACGCTGCCCTGGGGAACTCCTGCTTCGATTTGGAAGGTGCGGGACAGATCTTGTCTGCCAAGACGAACCTGGCCAGATCGGTTATTCAGGAAGCTGGAGATCCAGCGTGTTATTTCGTGCGGAAATTGCATGTTTGTTAATTTATATCGCAAGGCGTCCAGCCATACTGTGTCAAAGGCTCGTCTGGCGTCGAGCGCTACCAAGATTGAGTAATGTCGTTTAGAGTAGGCCTCCTCAATGGGGGTAAGTACCCGTATCAGCTGATCAGTCGGCTGGACTCCCGGTCTGAAGCCCGCCTGAGAATCGGGAATCATATTTCGGTCGCACAGGTAAACCTGCAAGCGTGAAACGAGTACTTTCTCCATTAACTTGGCAATAGTCGGGGTGAGGCTTATGGGTCGGTAGTTTGCGGGGTCTGAGGCGTCTTTACCAGGTTTTGGAAATAGAAGTATGTGTGAATGTCTCCAGCGTGTCGGAGCGTGTCCAAGTTTCAAAGAGAGGGTGAAAAGACCAGCAAGAAAATTAAGGGCTGTCGGCGGGAGTTGTTTAAGTGTTTGGTATGTGATACCATCAGGTCCTGGTGCTGAGTTCTTGCATGTTTGGAGGGCAAGTGAGATGTCTAGTATGGTGATGTCATCAATGATGGGGTCGTCGGTTGATCGTGGTGCTGGTGCTGGGAGTGGATTATAGAGGATATGATGGTTATTGATATGATCTGTGATGAAATGGTAATGATCTTGGTCGAAATCTGGATGTATAGGTGTTGTGTGCGTGTTGGATAGAAACTGTCGGAAGGCTTCCAGTTTGCCTGGTGTGTCAATAATCGTTTGTTGTCTGTTGCGTAATGGGTGGGAAGTATATTGGTACTTGCCCCTAATACGCTTTATGGTTTCCCAAAATCGCTTGGGAGCGTTTAGTCTGTCTTTGTCGACTTTCTGAATGAATTTGTCCCATCGTCGCGTCTCGTATCTCTGTATAGCGTCTTTGACATCTTCTTGTAGTGAGCGGTAGAGGCGTCTGTCTTCATCTTCATGGGTGCGCATGTAGAGTCTGTGTGCTGCTCTTTTTGTCTTTATGATTTTTAAGATGTCTGGAGGTAGTGCACGGCGACGGTCAGTGGTATATCGTTTTTGTGGTATTGAGTCTTGAATAGCTTCATTAAGCACCTGTACAAACAAAGTCTCTGCGGTGTCTAAGTCTTCGTGTTTCGTGATTGGAAAATGAGGGAGTGATTTAGATATGTAGTCTTTGAATTTCTGCCAATCAGCGTTACGATAATCTCGCATGTATATAGCTTCGTTTACGGGTTGAGAGCGGTAAAAGGGGCAGGCAAGTTTAATTTGTATGGGTGCGTGATCTGAATTTAGAGGGGGAAGGACTAGAGTATTGATGAGTCGGTTATGTAATCTGGGAGAGATGAATATTTTATCAGGAGTTGTAAATTGTTGAGTAGGAGTTGGTAGGCGTGTGGGGGCAGGGAGTGGAACTTGTACTAGGTTGAGACTGGGTAAGAGCGTCACTAGGTGGTTGCCTTTGGTGTTCCGATTGTTATCATGGAGGAAGGGGTGGTGGGCGTTGATATCTGTGGTGATTATGACATTTGGAAGGGTGTGAAGGTAACGCAGGAGTGTGGATGGGAGTGGATTAGCTGGCGGAGAGTAGAAAGAAGCCACATGCATGCGAGAATTTCCTATGTGGATTTGAATTATTACACATTCTTGGTCGTCGAGGTGAAGGGGTAGGGGAATTTGAGTTGTTGTCAAGTTTTTGTTAGTCATAATCATAACTCCTCCTCCTATCGTAGGTCTGTCGCGTCGATATATAGTGAAGTCTCTCATAGTAAAGCGGTCTTTGTCTCGAAGGTGGGTTTCATTTAAACATATGATTTCGGGTTTTTGCTCTTTGATGAGGTGAGTGAGTTCCGTTCTGTTGTTATACAGGTGCCTAATATTGCAATGAATTATCGTGATGTCATGTCGAAGTAGGATGGACGCCATTATAGTGGTATTAGGTTGTTGGTGAGAGGCTGTTTGTGGTGTCTAGGTGCCGTGAATTTCCTGAGGGGCAGGGTAGGGATTGGTAATCCGCCAGGGCTCGTTCTATTGCGCCACCTATCATAGTTTGGACTTTCTGGACTATGGGCGTGATTATTACATCTATATTGTTTCCATAAGGTGCAACGCTGACTTTTCTATTTATGGTCTTTTTGGCTGTGGCATTTATAGTGGCTGTGGTATTTTCGAGTCGTGAGGGTGGGGTCGTGTTTATTGTTGTGGCTGTGATAAATTGTGTTAAATTGTTGATGGCTTGATTGATTTTTTCGTCAATGTATTTTTCAATGCGGGTTATGTGGATGGCGATACGTTCATCTATAAAGTTGGCGATTTGTTGGGGGGTGGGTAGATCATTTCTGTCGGTTTTTTGTGGTGTTGCCAAGATCTGAGCAAATGTGTGGGGTTTGGGACTGTTGGTGGTTTCGTTTGGTATGTTGGATATGTCGCTGTCGACGGAGTTGAGGGTTGGGAAATTGATTGTGTTAAGAGACGGGGGCTGGTTTGGGGGTGTCATTTGGCTGGGTTTAAGTGGCGAATCAATATTTTGTTTCCTAATGAATGGTCTGTAGGTAGGTTCATCGGGGAGTTGGATTTCGCGTGGATATAGTGGACAGTGCATCTGTCCTGTATAATGTCCGTCTCTATTACAGGTGGCGCAATGATGTGGTCGATCTTTATGTGCACAGGAAGTGCCAATGTTCCCACAGTGAAAACAAACTGCGGGGTTTGTGCAGTTTTTCTTCTCATGCAGATACTGATGACAGTTCCTGCATGGAATATGGCGTTTTCCTAGTTTGGGTGGTTCACAATGATATGTTCTGCCCCACAGTCGGAGGCCATCGCTGAGAAGTGTCGATATGGTGTTCGGGTTTTTTGTGAAAATGCGAACAAGGGGCGTTGGTCCGTAGCTATTTCTTATTCTTGTGATCCTAGTGTGTTCTAAGTTGATGTTTGTCATAGCAGCTGATACTGTTTCTATATCTATTTCCGGGGAGATTCCAGTAGCAACTAGATTGGTTTCTTTGGCGTAAGATTGAGCACTCTCCGTATTTCTGTTCTGTCTGTTAATTTTAATTGCATATTCTGCGTTGGGTCCGAAAGTGTTGGGTGGGTAGGAGGAGATGAATTTATCTAAGTGCTCTTGGTTTTCGAAAATAAGAGTTGTTGAACTGAATTTTTGCGACCAGGTTTGTCTAGGTGGTGTGATTTGAATTTTTAGGCAATCTTGATATATGATGGTGGGGTTGTTTTTGTGTAGATCTTGGTTATTGATACGCATAGCTACGCGTGAGTCAATTTGAGTTGCAGCAGGCGGTGGTTGCGTTTGTGATATTCGAATGTCTTTGCTAGGAGTGGTTTGATTATTTGCATTTGATGTGGAAGGTTGTGGCGTGATTTGATTGGGGGCAAAATTAGGATTCGTTTGGATTGGTGACACGGGGGATTGTAGGTCTTGGTGTACTGTGGTGCTTTGAGAGGGAAGTGGCAGAGACGATATCAGATTTTCTAGTCTGTATCGTAGTTCTCTGTTATTTGTTTTGAGTGGAGTTTTTGCGGTAGGGGCAGATATTTCTTTGGTAGCTGCATTTGGTTTGTATTGTCTTTGAGCGGGTTGTGAGAGCCAAGGAGCTTGCAATTTAGCTTGCTCCGGAATCATGTACTGAGTTTTATCACTAGGCCCAAGAATTGAGGGTGGAATGTACTGTGTAAATTTTGAGAGGTGAGCTCGGGTATGGAAATTTATAATAAGTAGGTGTTCATGGTGTTTATACCAGCGAACATGCACACGAATTTGGTTTAGAACTTTTTTGAGCTCTGAGGCACTATAATTATATATTATTAGGGTTGTGTTTGCCTCTGATTCTGTGAAAGCGTCAGGCGGTGACTGCTGGTGTAGTAGACCTGGAAAGGGATTGTCAGTGGATGGAGTGTTTACTGACAAATCCTCAGCGGAGTGAGAGCGGTTTTTTGAGGAGTTGTGACTGCCCTTACCTCTGTCTGCTGGTTGTGTTGCTCTGCTTTCAGGGTTGTTGTTATTCATGGTGGCTCCTCCTTTTGATTTGTGTTGGAGTTATGATGCACTATTTGGTTGAAGATGTAATACGTAGCACTAAACACTGTAATTGACACTGCGGCATTTGAGGTATATATTGGAGAAAGAGATAAGAAAGGTTAAACTAAGTCCAGAAATGAAAAGACAAAGGAGAATATTTGGAGTGTAAAGTTTCGTTGACACTATTTAGTTGGTTCACTCACTGCACGTTAGATTGTTTTGTACTATGAGCACACAGAGCACTGTTTAGTTTTCACTAGCAGAGAGAGTGAAACATGACTGCACGCATAGTAAATGTCTTGCACTCGAATACACTTGACGTGATATAAGATTTAATACACGCCCAAATTGTCAGTCACTCGGTATGCTACACTGTGTTGGCTTCTCTCTAACTGGAACAATATTTGTAGTAAAGGTGCGCTACAACTAGATGGAAATTTCCGCAGTAACGTCCTATCGTTAAGCGGAGAGAACTGTATATCTGGATCGGTTAACTAGTGGTCCGTCCACTAGCACCACACTAGAGATGTTAACAATTGAAGAGTTCACTCGAGGCAATGGCACAAAAACACACAGTCTTGAGGGTTTAGTCACTTGCGTACGGCTTCTCTAGCACTAATGATCACTACTCAGTGGCCACACTGTAGAGGTTCCTCCTTCGTAGCTACATCTTTACGGAAGAGTACACACACACGAACACTGAATAGACCTACCCACTGTTTCGGTTCTCACTGGAAAGAAAACACGCAACTAAAGGGTTTCTCTCTGAAGTATACAAATACGCCTCAGGCGTGTTCTCGTACGGTCCGCGCCCGGTATTATAAGCAAAACGGTGGCCTTCACTTTTCGCCTCGGGCGTGTTCCCGTACGGTCCGCACTCGATGCACAGTACGATGCGGAGCGCGACTGATCAATCCTCTGCCATGCAGGGCCCGACGGTCTCTCCCATCTCCTGCCAACCTGCAGGGCCCGGTGTCAGAGTTGATTGCTGGCAGAGCCAGCGGTCGTTTTAGGGTCTTACATTACAATGCCCTCTTCGACCGTGAGTGCTTGTGAGTGCAGTGTTAATAGAATGTTGGATATTTAGGGCTTTTATGAGATTGAGATTGAGACGTGGAAAGAAGACAGGTGGGTAGAAAGTAAGAAAGAAGATTTAAGAAGCAGATTTTAAGTTCTGATTTGTTGTTATTTGAGGAGTAACCATGAACTATTTGTGATGTAAATTATTTACTGGGCTTGCGTGAATTTTGAATGTATTTATTTATTGTTTAGTTATTCAACGGTGGCTGTCATGCATCACTAAGCAGTGGTGAGGGCAGTCACAATTTGTTTATATTGTTGTTATCCTTGTGTTTGGGCGTTGGCATTTTGACTTCAGCTATCCAGCAGTCGGAGTGATGTTCGCTGGTACGTTATGTTGTGGGTGGGGTGTTTGATTTCGATTTCCTCTCGTTGTAGATGAAGGTGGATTATTAATTGTATGTGTCGGGTACTGGTCAATGACATGTATGTGCATTCCTCAACGATGGCATTCTTGTGGGGTATTTATGGGAGACAGACCGCGAATGAGCCGACTCCGGGAGACGAGGGGTGTTGTAGAGAGGGAGAGAGAGGGGGAGGGTTTAATGGTTATTTTGTGGATTGAAGTGGTCTTGATAGGCTTGTAGGAGTTTTTCAATGGTTGTGTTCTTGTTGGTGTGTGGAGGATTGTTAAACATATGTTGTGTGTATGAGCGACGTAGTGCGAAGTGTGTGTATTTAGTGACTGTTCGGATTAGGTGTGTGGAGAGTGGTTTCGTTTTGGTGTGGATGTATACTGTGTCGTTTCTGGTATGTTTGGGTAGTCGAAATATCTGGCGCAATAATTTCCTTTCACGGGACTCAAATTTCTTTTGTGTTGAGGGTGAAGATTGCAATAGAAAGTAGGAGGAGTAGGTGCACTGGGATCGAACCAGTGCTTTATATAGGTGTAGTAATGTGTTGGCGTGGCAGCCTTGTCGTCTAATGCCGCTTAGGTAGCTTACTGCTTTAGTAGCTTTGTTGTATTTGTCCCATATTGTTTGCGCTATTGTAGTCCAAGAGAGTTTTGATGTGAGTGGAATGCCTAGATATGTTACTTTGTGTTGGAGTGGTATTAATGCTTGTCCGATTGTAATGTGTTGTCTGTTTGTGATTCGTGATTTTAAAGAGGGGCGGAAGACACAGGTTTGGGTTTTTTCGGTGTTGATGGTAATTCTCCAGGTGTTGGCCCACTCAGTGTACTGTCTCAGGGCGTTGTCTATTAGTACCCTGGCGGATCGTAAGCGGGGATGGGTGGCCCAGAAAGCAACATCGTCAGCAAACTGTGCCAGGCCCACTTGATTGTTGTTGGGTTGAGGGATGTCAGATACATATATGTTATAGAGCAGGGGGGAAATCACGCTGCCCTGGGGAACTCCTGCTTCGATTTGGAAGGTGCGGGACAGATCTTGTCTGCCAAGACGGACCTGGCCAGATCGGTTATTCAGGAAGCTGGAGATCCAGCGTGTTATTTCGTGCGGAAATTGCATGTTTGTTAATTTATATCGCAAGGCGTCCAGCCATACTGTGTCAAAGGCTCGTCTGGCGTCGAGCGCTACCAAGATTGAGTAATGTCGTTTAGAGTAGGCCTCCTCAATGGGGGTAAGTACCCGTATCAGCTGATCAGTCGGCTGGACTCCCGGTCTGAAGCCCGCCTGAGAATCGGGAATCATATTTCGGTCGCGCAGGTAAACCTGCAAGCGTGAAACGCGACGGTAACCTTCACTTTTACGCCAACGTCAATAATCGACAGCGGACCAATCGTAAAGTCACAAACGTTTGCGCTGTTTCTATTGGCTCGCACTGGGAAGGCAGTACGGCATTGTCCCTGCGACTTAAATATTTTTCTCCCTCCGGGCTCATCATCAGACGAGCACCATGCCCCCCAAAGCTTCCGGAAAGGCTGCCAAGAAGGCCGGCAAGGCCCAGAAGAATATTTCGAAGGGCGATAAGAAGAAGAAGCGCAAGAGGAAGGAGAGCTACGCCATTTACATCTACAAGGTTCTGAAACAAGTTCACCCAGACACGGGAATCAGTTCAAAGGCTATGAGCATCATGAACAGCTTCGTTAACGACATCTTCGAGCGCATCGCCGCGGAAGCTTCGCGGCTCGCGCATTACAACAAGCGGTCGACCATCACCAGTCGGGAGATCCAGACAGCCGTCCGTCTCCTGCTACCCGGTGAGCTGGCCAAGCACGCCGTCAGTGAAGGGACCAAGGCCGTCACAAAATACACTAGTTCCAAGTAAGCGGGAGTGCTTGCTAGGGAATCAGCAACCGGCCCTTTTAAGGGCCACAAGTTATTCATAACAGAGTAGATGAATGAAGAACAACAGCGTTTCCCACCGAGTGAAAATTTAAATAATCACCCCGATAACACTTCTAGGATAGATAATACATTATAGGCAGTCCATGGGAGACTTGGATCCACGAGGCAAATTCGTTTCCTTAATAGTTTCGTACGACTTATATGAGAGCGCGGTGTCATTCCTACTCACTTGGCAGCATTAATTGTTGAGGGAAAACAACTTAGAAGGTAACTTGTCGACCGCGGTCATAATCCTTCCGCAGGCCACTACTGAGAATCTGTGGACATACGGGTAATCTATCTTTATTGAAACTCGGGTTCATAACATACGACTGATACTTTATATATCTGTCACGTAATCCATCAAGAGACAAATGTCCCCCCCCCCTAGTCAGTAGCGAGCTTCAGTCCATTCGTAGTAGCCGCCGGTGCAAGAAGTGAATTGAAGTTTGTGTGAAGTTCCGTAGTATGGCATGAAAATGATGTCGAAAATCCGACTACAGTTCCACAACCATGTGGTTGAAAGGAGGCTCCGCTGTTGAACAACAATCCACCTGTGGCTTAACTTAGAATGCCGACTAGCTGTTTTATTAATCCCGTGTAAATCCAGCAGTGTGTGACGTTGAAACGTAACCAAACTGCCGTTGATAGATAGATTTATCATCTATCCCAATGACATCCAACGAGCTTGGTAATTTAGGTACAGAGTCTAAGCAGGCAGTTTACGTGTGTGTGTGAGCGAGTGCAGGTTTTATCGAGTGCACCCCAATCCCATCGTCCTCAAGTGCCTACAGATTACGCAGTTTCATCGGCAACGGCCATACCATGTTGAAAATACCGGTTCTCGTCCGATCACCGAAGTCAAGCAACATTGGGCGTGGTCAGTACTTGGATGGGTGACCGCTTGGGAACACCACGTGCCGTTGGCGATTTTTTTTTTTACGTCACTATTTCCAGCGTGTTCTAATAAGACTTATGGGATATTATGTTCCCTTCCCTATTCCAGCTATAGCTTGGATGATGACGCCGCTGCATAATTGTAGAGTAATTGATAATTCTTAAGTACTTGCAGCTCCGTATTGAAACTTATGACTGGTAGCATATTCATATGAGACGGTTCACTTCTCTGCGTTTTCTCGAAGAAGGGAATATGTATTCAGGGGATTGTGAACGTACCTCGCGCTCTCCCTAGAAGTTAGAGACATTTTAGGTAAAGAATGTAATATACTGTACATATATGGCTAATTAAAATCCCATTAGTTACTACATTTCAGTGGGTAGTACAAATTCCATAATGAAAATATCTCTGTCCTAGTAGTTGTATCCTTTAAAGAAGCTCGTTGTTTTCCCATGATGAAGGGCAGAACTTGGTCGGTAGAAATTTAAACAGACTGCATTATCAGACCAGGCGTTATTTCAATATCAGCGTTTAGTTTAGGAAATATAGCAATAGCGGAGTTGGGAGAAGTAGTTATAGCATGTACAGTAAGTATAAACAGTTCGCTGTACTGTACAGTGAATATAAATATTTGAATGTACGATGGCAAAACATCAGACATACAGTACGTAGCTCACATATCTTTAAAAATAAATAAATAAATAAATAAATAAAAATAAAGAAGACATTCTGAGGAGTGAGTGGAAAGTGCATATTATAATGAATATTTTTAACTCTCAGTTGACATTGAGAGAGAAAGCCATGCATCGGGGAACCGGTGACTGTTTTTGCGTTACCTTCTGCTATTGGCGTTGTTGGTTAGTAACGAATGAAAGGGGTAGGACGCGGAATCAAATGTCAAAAAACGATAGGGAAATAATAGTAACTGGTTGTATTTCGATCGAGCTCGGCGTGCTGATTCACCAGTGGGGTGTTTCACAAAGTTTACAATCTTTGGAAATTGTGAACTCTGTTTGTAAACTTCTGTTTCACAATCTTTGTTTGTAAAGGTGGACTGTACAAAGGAAATCAAATCTTTACGAATGAAATTTTGCGCTCTTTACAAGTGATATGTTTGTTTCACAACGAAGGAGTAATTTTACAAACGTGTAAACTAAACTTTACTAGTGAAGTTAGCACATTTTCTACAGTAGCCCTGTTGAAATAGCTTCTAATTGTGAATGAAAAAAATAAACACATATGTATAAAATCAATTTTATAGTAACAGGGTACCATTAAGAATTACACTGAAGCAGTTGTGATGTTATTGAGTAGTTCTAGCGACTCAGACGAAGATTTTGCATTTAGGCCTAACGTAGAATTTTCCGGCCACGTTCGTATCATTGTACGAATATTAATGAAAGGTTTCGAATGAATCCCGCGCTATACTTCAGAATACCGCGTTAGTTCTTATATACGAGGAACGTATTTAATAAATACTCGCACTTAAAGAAGAAAAACTTTGCACCGAAAACCAATCACTTAATAATGCAATGTCGGCATTACTTACGCAGTATTCTGAAGTCGTTCCGAATCCCATTTCGCTGTAATCTCTCCTACAAGATATGGGACATCACATGCAACATCTGAAAGGGAAAAGTGGTGCCCTAACCTCAAAGCGAGAACTGCATTGGTTGCATAGTAGCTCTCAGTTCCCTGCGTTAGCAGATAAGAACGGAATTTATAAGATTACAGTGTGCAAAAGTTCACACATGGTAGTTGATGTTGTTACAAGATTGAAAAAACTCGAGGCGGGTTATTGATCACCGAATGTGCTTACTCGGGCAAAGGATTTTTATGCTCCTCCTGCTGGGTTCCCTAATGTTGGCGAGGTTATGGATGAAACAATAAAATATACTGATGGACCAGCAGAGAGCGAAGTTGATTTTAATGGATGGACATGTTAGCTGCTCTATCAACTGCATATAACTACGTGGGTCAAATCCATTATTTATCAATTATTTGAATGAATTTCGCGCTAACTTTCGTCAGTTAAGTCGTAGGCTAATTAATGCATTGGTATGCTCGACCAATTGCATGCCGCGAAACTCCGTTGTCGCCGATGTAGCAAAATCTAAATAAAATATATATAAAAAAATATAAACATGTCCATCGATAGTTCTAAAATTACAGCTACTTTACCTCTGATCCTTAGTGATTTTTGTAAACTGTCGTTGGCGATTTTGTTCAACCAATTATGCGTATTTGTAAGTTTGTTTCGCCGATTTTGTAAAGTTCGTTAAAACATACAAGTGAATAAGATTGCATTGTGAAACACAGTTAACAAGCATATGTAATATTTCCGTTGTTAATTGTATATTGTTAATTTGTAATTTGTTAGCGTTGTGAAACATGCCCCCATTTACCTTTAGAGGTAATATCTACATTAATATTTAGTTAAAATTTAAAGAAATTTTAAACGAATGGAAGCTGCATTTTAATTCACCCCAAATTACTATGTTCCCTTTCAGATTATCAGCTGTTGTTGTTGTTGTTGTTGTATTGTAAGTTCTCACTTATTGTTAGCTAGCCGTACCCGTTCGCTCCGCTCCACCTGTTAGAAATAAATATAAAGTAATTACATAATTAAAATAGGACGTCTGATCCAGGGAACAACTTTTACAACAGCGCAAGATAATCTGCTTCGCATATTACCCAATTTTTTTTTAGCACTGCATTTATTGCATATATATTTTATGTATTTTAACACGATTCAATTGAGCATAGTTAAAATATGAATTATTAAAATAATGGATTGCCAAGCTAAAGTACTATTACTGCATACTAAATCAATACACTCTCGTTGTTCGTTAATTCTCTGAGATTAAAATGCGTGTACATAAATATTATTTTAAGAAATACAGAAAACGAATGTACAAAATAGCCTATCAAATTTTCTGTGCATAAGAAGCTATTTTAATCTTACCTGTCCTCGATTTACTCAGACGTTACTGTAATAACATTATAGCATTATGTCCATCTAGAGAAACTACAGTTTCCAATGGTGAAATAATAACTAATTATACAAATCAGTTAATTTACGAGCTTGTGATATTACTTCATACAAACACAGAAACATTCCCTGTAGGCTATGTTTAATAGCTTTCGATTGTTTGTTGATGTCCAAGGCCCCTGTTTCGATTGTTGTTGTCCAAGGCCCCTTATAGACGAAGTCATTTGTTCTTAATTCATTGCACCGTCTTAGATAGCGTTATTTTAATTTTAAAACTCATTTATCTCATTAAATATCAGTCCTATCAAAATGTTGTAAAAAAATAAAACTTAACGGAAATCATTTTTAAAGGAACATCTGTTATGTAACATTTTTTCTCAAATATCAATAATAAGCGAGATATTTCGATTTATTTAATTCAGGCCCCCTTATAACTCCCCTTTTAAATAATGTATTTCGAATGCCATATAGCCTAAAATCTAAGTTACAACAAACTTAATTTATATTCCAGTTTTCATATAAATCGGTTCAGCCATTATCGCGTGAAAAGGTAACAAACATACAGACAGACATACAAACAAAAATTTCAAAAATGCGATTTTCGGTTTCAGGGTGGTTAATTATATATGTTAGGACCAATTACTTTTGGAAAATCGAAACTTACCAGAAAAATTTCGGCTACAGATTTATTATTAGTATAGATAGTACGAGATACGACCGCAATTTTGTACGACTAGTGTAATGAAGGAATGCAAAAAATTATTTTGGAACTTTGCAATGTTAGTCTATCATTAAAATAAAATTAAATCTTAATTCGTCCCTTTTGCAGGAGTCTTCTTCATCCAGTATGTTGTTGGCTGATATGGAGGAGGAGGGGGGGGGGACATGCTCTAAAGGGATTAAATTTGCTTAGCAAATCGATATGGTGACTAACGCTTGCAATGCGTCATAGCTATAATTGTACTGCGCGGTAATTTCAGAGTAATAAGAGTTCAGTTCAGGGATCTGCTAATTTCTTCATATTGTGTTCGGCAATGGAATAGTACCGCAGTAGCATTAAGAGGTTTTTATAATTTGAACTGATATGTGCAGGTATATTGACCCCCCCCCCCTCCCACCGCTGGCCGACGCGGACTGCAATGACAACAGTAAGCCACACGTCATACGTAAGCCTTTCTTCTTCTTCATCTTTGCTCGCCTGGCAAATACAGTCTTGGATTTCACATATTCAATTTTTCACAGTCCCAACTCCCTTGCATGGACGTGTTTTCACGTACCTTTAAAGTTTCTCCTCTCATTCATTCAGTCTATTCGCAAGCCTGAGGGTTTTCCGTGGTTTTCCCTAAGGAGCTAAGACAAATGTAGGGATGAGCCCAGAAAGAAAAGGGCATTCACTTCCTTAGACCCTGGTAACTGCTCTTTTTAGAGGAAGGAGGAGGAGAAAGAAACCCCCCCACCCCCACCGACGTGGACTGCAATGACAACAGTAAGCAACACGTTATATGTAAAGCCTTTATTATTATTATTATTATTATTATTATTATTATTTACAATGGGACTAAAGGTGGTGTAGATACACTATGTCAAATGTGCCACAATCTTTCCTGCAATAGAAAGACGAGGCGCTGGCCACTAGCAATATTTTACAACATGCTAAATATTGCAAGTATAAATTCATGGATAATTTATAGTTAGAAGAACTCAGAAAACAATATCAAGAAAACAATTCATTTTCCAATTGTGTGAAGAGCTGACAAAACCGTGGATGCAGCACCGCTTTGCACGTCCTACTTTACACCGATCTCTGCGGGCAACAATTGAAGAACATCTGAACATTGCTGTGCAACAACAATGCCAGGTAATGCAGCCAGATGGTGAACGTACTGTTTGCTATAAATGTCCTGCAAAGAAGAGGAGAATGATGACAACATTTTGTGGACTTTGCAAAAAGGGGTTCTGCAGAGAACATCGCGCTGTTGTTTGCACTAATTGTAAATAGGACAATAACATGAACGTAAAGACTTTATGACAAACTTAAAATTAAATGAACACTAATGGCTACGAAAAGTGTAAAAGTTGTTAAATGTGTGATATTGAGTTGATTTCAGTTAATTAAAATGTGAGTAGTAAAAATTACGAATGCTTACCTTTAACATGAGTACAGTGATGATTACCTGTCTAGGGTTAAGTAGTCGCGTGGTGAGTTTAGGAATTCCCAGACCACCTCTAAGATTGTTTAAAATAAAGGTATTGTAATCGTACGTTTCTGTCTTTTGTCAATAGTAACGTTGACCTTTCTTTTTCGAGAAAACAAAATCTGTTGTACAGTTAAAGGTACTGAAATAGTAAGAAATTTTCTGAAATCCCCACGCGTTTGCAAGTGTAAGTCTCTGTTGTAACCTGTTGATTTACGAGAGACTGCGTGTGCTTCCGTACAGTGTTTCTAAAATGTGCAGTAACGAGTCAGAAATCATTGGAATGTAGTGTAGGTGTGTTTGTTATAACCGGGAATCAATCCGCAGTACTTGACCAATCAACTACGGGAAATATCAGAAAAATTGGCAGGAGTTAGCAAGAAAAACAAAGGTAAAATATCACGTGAACGAGCACCGATACCGAGCACTATGTACAATATACCCTAGAGAAAAAGACAAGAAAACAAAAGTCAACCGCTGCAAGTGTTACGAAGTGGTGTGTGAAACATATAATGAAGAATGTCTGCGGGAAGCGCATCTAGTGAGATAAAGGGTGAAATGGAGGATTCTGCTAAAAATAAAGAAAGGAAGAAAAATGTTTACAGTTAATACAAGTATTGTTTTCTCTTGTGGGTTTATGTTTAGTATAATAGATGTGTGTGTGTGTGTGTGTGTGTGTGTGTTTCATTAAAAATTAGCATATCCTTAATGAATACATCCTAAGTGGTATAAATGAAATTGTATAAACTGCAGGGAATCTTAAAATATGAAAATTGCGATAGTTGTTTTCTTTACAGTCCGACCTTTTTTAATAAACTAGTGTGAGATATGAAGTTTTGCACATTTAAGGGTTGTTAACATGAATGTAAGGAATATATATTATGATATGATATGATATGATTCTCAAATACTCTGTCCTGCTGACCCTTCACATTTCTGTATTCGGGCGAGTGTGTATTCTTCTTCTTCTTCTTCTTCTTCTTCTTATTATTATTATTATTACTATTACTATAATTATTATTATTATTATTATTATTATTATTATTATTATTGTGTGAAGAGTTGTATCGGAAGTGCTTTATAGACTAAATTAATAATTTCTATCTTAACTGAAATATTTACATTATATTTCACACAGTATAGTTACAGGTAGCATAAATTCAGATAATGGTTTTTATATGGGAATCTACTTCTTGTGTTTAGAGGCTACATTTATACAGAGTTAATAATTTCTCCCCTATGTAACATATTTCCATGAAATTTTATACGCATCTATGCAAAAACGAATTATGCTCGTGTAATTAGGGAATTAGGGAAAAATTAGTGTTTCTGATAATTTTTAATGTTTTAATAGAAATTATGCTCCTAAAAGATGACTAGCCTGCCATATTTTTCGCAGTTGGTAACAAAATGCTAGATTCATGGATATACTCCATAATTTAGTTGTTCATTATATGTTCAAGAAGTGTTGAATTTTTCTTGGAGAAATTAAGCTCCTTCATCCAGACTCTGAAAAGTGGCTGCTGTCGAATTCGTAAAGCGCCACCAAGAGATGAATATAACATCTAAGTTTGCAGGATGTAGCAGCTAAATTTTAAGCCGTATAGAGTTTAATATTTGATTAATGTGTGGGTAGAAGAATTGAAAGTTAACTCAGGTTTACTTGTAATGCACAGCCTGTTAAATATGTCGTAAAAAAAAAAAAAAAAAAAAAAACTAGTTGCACAAATCTCAGTAAACGTGCCAATTAAATGAATGCTAACGTATTATAGATTGCTTTTCGCGTATTAAATGAAAGTACACATCTTGTCCTATGACCTCCATAAGGGAAGGTTTAACAATATAAAACAGCCACTGACCCCACGAACAAAAATCAACTGAAGAGCGTGACTTAAAAAAAAAAAAAAAAAAAAAAAAAAAAAAAAAAAAAAAAAAAAAAACTCATGTTTTGTCCCACCTCTTACTGATATTGATGTTTTGTATGTTGTTGTGCACAATGCCTAGCTTTTGTTTAAGCCTAGATATTACTTAAACTTCGGTTATGATGAAGTTGATTTTCTTACATAGTTTTGCGTTCTGGACAACTGTGCGCCGGCATCTCTCGGAACATCCGAGATCAGGTCCCTATCCCCTCCACCGCAAAGTCAAATAGCGTCTGTCACTTGATTTTGAATATTAAACAAACATACCATCACGGCATTTCCGTTATGGCATCTGGTGTCATCAATAAGCTACAAATAAAGGAAAGAAAGAAAGAAAGAAAGAAAGAAAGAAAGAAAGAAAGAAAGAAAGAAAGAAAGTAGCACAGTCACTGTCCTGAACAAGGTACGCAAGTATTATTTTAATTAATGCGTATCGCCTACCAGCCGCCGAAACTATTCGACAGGAGAGTGAATATCCTACACGGTCCTGTAAAAATGTTCTGAATACACTAAATGACGTGTAATTTTTTTTCTATTATTAGGACAATTGAACGTGTCATTGCTCCTGCGGGTTGCTTTGTTTCACACCACAGAGAATTCAGGTTCTCTACCCCCCGGGATTCTAGAGATAAGAGAGCGATGAGGTTAAAGGAGTAGGCGTTTGTTCGTGTTTTTGTTTTTACTTTAGAAAAATTGCGAAACGTGACGCAATAGCGATAAGTTTTATGAACAAGTTTGCTGAATCGACCAATTGAAGGTAATTTATATTTTGCTAAAGAAGAGAGGAGATTAATGAAATCAGTTATTGTAATAATCGTAGTAGATTGAAGGAATTGTTTGTATTCAAACTCCTTTTGTGAAATAAGCTGCTCGGATGCTTATCAGGGTGACGGTTATAAATGTTATCGTAATACCCACCCGAGGTCACAAAGGTCACAGTCTTCCGCTTGTCCTTTCCTAAGCAGACCACGTCTGTACTATCGAAAATAATGAGTCACAGTTATAGTTTCGTGAAAGTAAAAAATGTTAGATAGGAGACAAGTAGCTACTCTTATACAATCATAATCACATTTTGTATCCAATATAGTATAAACGAGCTACATGTAAGTACTGTGTAAAGTTTCATTAAAACAATATATTATATATGAGACAAGTCACTAATTTTTGTCAAAACGCATCGTCTATAAAGGGGTAGTTTCTCCTCTTATACAGTAGTGACTATAGTGCGAAGTTTCATGGAAATATGTCACATTTTTAGTCCAGCTAGATTTGCTTTCTGGACCACTTTGAGCCTTGGCGCTTGTGATCGGTCGGACGGAGGATCACTCGTCCCGGCGGCGTTAACCCTTAATTTGGTAAATATATATAATGTGCAATATTATAGAACTGTGAAATTTTTTTTTAATTTTCCTAAGAAACTTTGTTATCCATCGTTCTATTAAAAAATTGTTTATTAACCTATAGGATACATTGCGATATTTGTCAAACAGGCTGTGGGAAAATGCTGATACGGTGAGGAATGGAAAGGGAGAAACCATTTATATTATTGAGGTGACCTTGAACTGAGGGTAGTAGGAACGAGACCTGGAGTACGGTACAACCGGCTCTTCCGAGAAATAACTAGTGGCCCTGAAAAGGGCCTTTTTGCGGGCAGGAGTACCTTTGTTAATTCAAGCCCTCTCGCCGCGGATGCGCCTAGCCAGCTGAATATCCTTGGGCATAATGGTCACGCGCTTGGCGTGGATGGCGCAAAGGTTGGTATCCTCGAAGAGACCGACGAGGTATGCCTCGCTTGCCTCCTGCAAGGCCATTACGGCTGAGCTCTGGAAACGGAGGTCGGTTTTGAAATCCTGAGCGATTTCACGCACCAAGCGCTGGAAAGGCAGCTTGCGGATGAGGAGCTCGGTGCTCTTCTGGTAACGACGGATCTCGCGAAGAGCAACTGTACCAGGTCGGTATCGATGGGGTTTCTTCACGCCTCCAGTAGCCGGTGCGCTCTTCCTAGCGGCCTTCGTTGCCAGCTGCTTTCGTGGAGCCTTGCCTCCCGTGGACTTACGCGCAGTTTGCTTCGTACGTGCCATCGCTTACTCCTTCGTCCTCGCAACCCAAGTTGACGCAATACAGTCGCGCCCGCTGCCCCCAAGAGGGGTATTTATGTCTTCGCCGTTGAGAAGCCACGCCCCTTCCGTAATGTGATTGGTCCGCGGGTTTTAGTATATAAACCAAAAAATGACCCGCCGTCGAGATCACTTTTAACCTTCGTCACACGAGCAACATGACTGGACGCGGCAAGGGAGGCAAGGGTCTTGGCAAAGGTGGAGCGAAGCGCCACAGGAAGGTTCTCCGAGATAATATTCAGGGCATCACGAAGCCGGCCATTCGTCGTCTCGCCCGACGTGGAGGCGTAAAGCGTATCTCCGGCCTCATCTACGAGGAGACGAGAGGTGTTCTCAAGGTCTTTCTGGAGAACGTAATCCGTGACGCTGTAACATACACCGAGCACGCGAAGCGGAAGACAGTCACGGCCATGGACGTGGTATACGCCTTGAAGAGGCAGGGGAGGACTCTCTACGGGTTCGGCGGTTAGACTGCCTACACACGTCTGCTGCCGAATCCGTCGGCAAAACGGCCCTTTTCAGGGCCATAAAATCCGTCTAAAAAGGGCAGTAGTTGTCGAGATTAATTTAATTCACCTTTACTGTGTGACCACTAGCTCAACAGGCCAGTGCGGAAAACAGAACTTATTTCGTAGGGGCACTTCAGTATCAGCAAAAGACGTTGTAAGAAATGCCTCTCCGTTTTTCAAATGGGTCTGACCCCAACGCTTGGTATATCAAGTGGAAAGACCGGATTCCTCTGTGAAGCCTTGCTCCTCGGATTATGTTACCTGTTACTGTAAACTTCTGTAAGTCAATAATCACTGTCCGAAGAATTGGTGGGTAATATGACAACGCAGGTAGGCAATGCTCACCAGACCGTAACAAGGAACCGAGGGGATTGACACATACTGAACATCACATCACCACGTTTTTGCAATGCCAACTTTTAGGTCATAGGAATCCAGTGTGGTAAACACTGGGGAGAAGAGGTACACATCGCATGTCAGAACACAGGACTTCGTCCTGTCAGACAACTTCCACGTATAGCTTGCGTCATTTCGGTTCGAACGAAACGACAGAGAGAGGGGAAATTCGAACGCAAATTGTCAAAGCCTTCGATTCCTACGAGAAGGTCATGTCATCATCTCAGTATTGGGGTTCCTGCGCGTGCGGCCAATATGTGCACCAACAAACAAACGCATTAGGAACTCTATTATAACGCCGTAAGTTGTTCACCAGTTATCGATTTCTTATTCAAAATTAGTTTCATTCGTAGTATGTAGTAAAGTAAACTAGTATATTCAAACGTATATGTCTAAAACCACGATGGGCACCAAAGAAGGGGACTTGTGATTATTTTCACGATAATCTCCATTACTCTAATATGATAGAAATATATTACATAAATTTCGAAGCCAACTATGTACCTTGGCATCATCATCTAATTTAATTCGTATTGTGTTAAATTATATAATAATAATGAAACCTTTCTATATGCATCAGTATAATGTGTTATCACACAATAGCCTAGTAAATGTACAACGGTTTCAAGTACTTCAGTGCGAACCTGGGACAACGACATCGTTCAGAGCACAAAATTACAGAATGATGATATTAAATCAGCCCACCGGTATAGAGAGAGAGAGAAAGTTGACACGCGTAATGAAATTACATTACGAAGCCGTGAGAGAGGATTAACAATACTGGCTATTTCTGACTTTTGTGAGGTTAGTGGGGCCCTTAAAAGGGCCGTTTTACGGAGAAGGGGCTTAAGCCTTCTTCTCGGTTTTCTTCGGGAGGAGAACCGCCTGGATGTTGGGCAACACACCACCCTGGGCGATGGTGACGCCGGACAGGAGTTTGTTCAGCTCCTCGTCGTTGCGAATGGCGAGCTGTAAGTGACGAGGAATGATCCTAGTCTTCTTGTTGTCACGAGCTGCGTTGCCAGCCAACTCGAGAACTTCGGCCGCCAGGTACTCCATCACCGCGGCCAGGTAGACTGGCGCACCGGCACCAACTCGCTCTGCGTAATTGCCCTTACGCAAAAGACGGTGGATACGGCCTACCGGGAACTGCAACCCAGCACGGCTGGATCGAGACTTTGACTTTCCCTTCACCTTGCCTCCCTTTCCACGACCCGACATGATGCTACTCCTACTTGCAGCTGTTTAACTACAAGAACGACGCCTCGCCCAAAATGATGCAGGGCCCGGTGTCAGAGTTGATTGCTGGCAGAGCCAGCGGTCGTTTTAGGGTCTTACATTACAATGCCCTCTTCGACCGTGAGTGCTTGTGAGTGCAGTGTTATTAGAATGTTGGATATTTAGGGCTTTTATGAGATTGAGGTTGAGACGTGGAAAGAAGACAGGTGGGTAGAAAGTAAGAAAGAAGATTTAAGAAGCAGATTTTAAGTTCTGATTTGTTGTTATTTGAGGAGTAACCATGAACTATTTGTGATGTAAATTATTTACTGGGCTTGCGTGAATTTTGAATGTATTTATTTATTGTTTAGTTATTCAACGGTAGCTATCATGCATCACTAAGCAGTGGTGAGGGCAGTCACAATTTGTTTATATTGTTGTTATCCTTGTGTTTGGGCGTTGGCATTTTGACTTCAGCTATCCAGCAGTCGGAGTGATGTTCGCTGGTACGTTATGTTGTGGGTGGGGTGTTTGATTTCGATTTCCTCTCGTTGTAGATGAAGGTGGATTATTAATTGTATGTGTCGGGTTCTGGTCCATGACATATATGTGTATTCCTCAACGATGGCATTCTTGTGGAGTATTTATGGGAAACAGGCCGCGAATTTGCCGATTCCGGGAGACGAGGGGTGTTGTAGAGAGGGAGAGAGGGGGGGGAGAGTTTAATAGTTATTTTGTGGATTGAAGTGATCTTGATAGGCTTGTAGGAGTTTTTCAATGGTTGTGTTCTTATTGGTGTGTGGAGGATTGTTAAACATATGTTGTGTGTATGAGCGACGTAGTGCGAAGTGTGTGTATTTAGTGACTGTCCGGATTAGGTGTGTGGAGAGTGGTTTCGTTTTAGTGTGGATGTATACTGTGTCGTTTCTGGTATGTTTGGGTAGTCGAAATATCTGGCGCAATAATTTCCTTTCACGGGACTCAAATTTCTTTTGTGTTGAGGGTGAAGATTGCAGTAGAAAATAGGAGGAGTAGGTGCACTGGGATCGAACCAGTGCTTTATATAGGTGTAGTAATGTGTTGGCGTGGCAGCCTTGTCTTCTAATGCCGCTTAGGTAGCTTACTGCTTTAGTGGCTTTGTTGTATTTGTCCCATATTGTTTGCGCTATTGTGGTCCAAGAGAGTTTTGATGTGAGTGGAATGCCTAGATATGTTACTTTGTGTTGGAGTGGTATTAATGCTTGTCCGATGGTAATGTGTTGTCTGTTTGTGATTCGTGATTTTAAAGAAGGGCGGAAGACACAGGTTTGGGTTTTTTCGGTGTTGATGGTAATTCTCCAGGTGTTGGCCCACTCAGTGTACTGTCTCAGGGCGTTGTCTATTAGTACCCTGGCGGATCGTAAGCGGGGATGGGTGACCCAGAATGCCACATCGTCAGCAAACTGTGCCAGGCCCACTTGATTGTTGTTGGGTTGGGGGATGTCAGATACATATATGTTATAGAGCAGGGGGGAAATCACGCTGCCCTGGGGAACTCCTGCTTCGATTTGGAAGGTGCGGGACAGATCTTGTCTGCCAAGACGCACCTGGCCAGATCGGTTTTTCAGGAAGCTGGAGATCCAGCGTGTTATTTCGTGCGGAAATTCCATGTTTGTTAGTTTATATCGCAAGGCGTCCAGCCATACTGTGTCAAAGGCTCGTCTGGCGTCGAGCGCTACCATGATTGAGTAATGTCGTTTAGAGTAGGCCTCCTCAATGGGGGTAAGTACCCGTATCAGCTGATCAGTCGGCTGGACTCCCGGTCTGAAGCCCGCCTGAGAATCGGGAATCATATTTCGGTCGCGCAGGTAAACCTGCAAGCGTGAAACGAGTACTTTCTCCATTAACTTGGCAATAGTCGGGGTGAGGCTTATGGGTCGGTAGTTGGCGGGGTCTGAGGCGTCTTTACCAGGTTTTGGAAATAGAATTATGTGTGAATGTCTCCAGCGTGTTGGAGCGTGTCCAAGTTTCAAAGAGAGGGTGAAAAGCCCAGCAAGAAAATTAAGGGCTGTCGGCGGGAGTTGTTTAAGTGTTTGGTATGTGATACCATCAGGTCCTGGTGCTGAGTTCTTGCATGTTTGAAGGGCAAGTGAGATGTCTAGTATGGTGATGTCATCAATGATGGGGTCGTCGGTTGATCGTGGTGCTGGTGCTGGGAGTGGATTATAGAGGATAGGATGGTTAGTGATATGATCTGTGATGAAATGGTAATGATCTTGGTCGAAGTCTGGATGTATAGGTATTGTGTGCGTGTTGGATAGAAACTGCCGGAAGACTTCCAGTTTGCCTGGTGTGTCAATAATCGTTTGTTGTCTGTAGCGTAATGGGTGGGAAGTATATTGGTACTTGCCCCTAATACGCTTTATGGTTTCCCAAAATCGCTTGGGAGCGTTTAGTCTGTCTTTGTCGACTTTCTGAATGAATTTGTCCCATCGTCGCGTCTCGTATCTCTGTATAGCGTCTTTGACATCTTCTTGCAGTGAGCGGTAGAGGCGTCTGTCTTCATCTTCATGGGTGCGCATGTAGAGTCTGTGTGCTGCTCTTTTTGTCTTTATGATTTTTAAGATGTCTGGAGGTAATGCACGGCGACGGTCAGTGGTATATCGTTTTTGTGGTATTGAGTCTTGAATAGCTTCATTAAGCACCTGTACAAACAAAGTCTCTGCGGTGTCTAAGTCTTCGTGTTTCGTGATTGGAAAATGAGGGAGTGATTTAGATATGTAATCTTTGAATTTCTGCCAATCAGCGTTACGATAATCTCGCATGTATATAGCTTCGTTCACGGGTTGAGAGCGGTAAAAGGGGCAGGCAAGTTTTATTAGTATGGGTGCGTGGTCTGAATTTAGAGGGGGAAGGACTAAAGTATTGATGAGTCGGTTATGTAATCTGGGAGAGATGAATATTTTATCAGGAGTTGTAAATTGTTGAGTAGGAGTTGGTAGGCGTGTGGGGGCAGGGAGTGGAACTTGTACTAGGTTGAGACTGGGTAAGAGCGTCACTAGGTGGTTGCCTTTGGTGTTCCGATTGTTATCATGGAGGAAGGGGTGGTGGGCGTTGATATCTGTGGTGATTATGGCATTTGGAAGGGTGTGAAGGTAACGCAGGAGTGTGGATGGGAGTGGATTGGCTGGCGGAGAGTAGAAAGAAGCCACATGCATGCGAGAATTACCTATGTGGATTTGAATTATTACACATTCTTGGTCGTCGAGGTGGAGGGGTAGGGGAATTTGAGTTGTTGTCAAGTTTTTGTTAGTCATAATCATAACTCCTCCTCCTATCGTAGGTCTGTCGCGTCGATATATAGTGAAGTCTCTCATAGTAAAGCGGTCTTTGTCTCGAAGGTGGGTTTCATTTAAACATATAATTTCAGGTTTTTGCTCTTGGATGAGGTGAGTGAGTTCCGTTCTGTTGTTATACAGGTGTCTAATATTGCAATGAATTATCGTGATGTCATGTCGAAGTAGGATGGACGCCATTATAGTGGTATTAGGTTGTTGGTGAGAGGCTGTTTGTGGTGTCTAGGTGCCGTGAATTTCCTGAGGGGCAGGGTAGGGATTGGTAATCCGCCAGGGCTCGTTCTATTGCGCCACCTATCATAGTTTGGACTTTCTGGACTATGGGCGTGATTATTACATCTATATTGTTTCCATAAGGTGCAACGCTGACTTTCCTATTTATGGTCTTTTTGGCTGTGGCATTTATAGTGGCTGTGGTATTTTCGAGTCGTGAGGGTGGGGTTGTGTTTATTGTTGTGGCTGTGATAAATTGTGTTAAATTATTAATGGCTTGATTGATTTTTTCGTCAATGTATTTTTCAATGCGGGTTATGTGGATGGCGATACGTTCATCTATAAAGTTGGCGATTTGTTGGGGGGTGGGGAGATCATTTCTGTCGGTTTTTTGTGGTGTTGCCAAGATCTGCGCAAATGTGTGGGGTTTGGGGCTGTTGGTGGTTTCGTTTGGTATGTTGGATATGTCGCTGTCGACGGAGTTGAGGGATGGGAAATTTATTGTGTTAAGAGACGGGGGCTGGTTTGGGGGTGTCATTTGGCTGGGTTTAAGTGGCGAATCAATATTTTGTTTCCTAATGAATGGTCTGTAGGTAGGTTCATCGGGGAGTTGGATTTCGCGTGGATATAGTGGACAGTGCATCTGTCCTGTATAATGTCCGTCTCTATTACAGGTGGCGCAATGATGTGGTCGATCTTTATGTGCACAGGAAGTGCCAATGTTCCCACAGTGAAAACAAACTGCGGGGTTTGTGCAGTTTTTCTTTTCATGCAGATACTGATGACAGTTCCTGCATGGAATATGGCGTTTTCCTAGTTTGGGCGGTTCACAATGATATGTTCTGCCCCACAGTCGGAGGCCATCGCTGAGAAGTGTCGATATGGTGTTCGGGTTTTTTGTGAAAATGCGAACAAGTGGCGTTGGTCCGTAGCTATTTCTTATTCTTGTGATCCTAGTGTGTTCTAAGTTGATGTTTGTCATAGCAGCTGATACTGTTTCTGTATCTATTTCCGGGGAGATTCCAGTAGCAACTAGATTGGTTTCTTTGGTGTAAAATTGAGCACTCTCCGTATTTCTGTTCTGTCTGTTAATTTTAATTGCATATTCTGCGTTGGGTCCGAAAGTGTTGGGTGGGTAGGAGGAGATGAATTTATCTAAGTGCTCTTGGTTTTCGAAAATAAGAGTTGTTGAACTGAATTTTTGCGACCAGGTTTGTCGAGGTGGTGTGATTTGAATTTTTAGGCAATTTTGATATATGATGGTGGGGTTGTTTTTGTGTAGATCTTGGTTATTGATACGCATAGCTACGCGTGAGTCAATTTGAGTTGCGGCAGGCGGTGGTTGCGTTTGTGATATTCGAATGTCTTTGCCAGGTGTGGTATTATTATTTGCATTTGATGTGGAAGGTTGTGGCGTGATTTGATTGGGGGCAAAATTAGGATTCGTTTGGATTGGTGACACGGGGGATTGTAGGTCTTGGTGTACTGTGGTGCTTTGAGAGGGAAGTGGCAGAGACGATATCAGATTTTCTAGTCTGTATCGTAGTTCTCTGTTATTTGTTTTGAGTGGAGTTTTTGCGGTAGGGGCAGATATTTCTTTGGTAGCTGCATTTGGTTTGTATTGTCTTTGAGCGGGTTGTGAGAGCCAAGGAGCTTGCAATTTCGCTTGCTCCGGAATCATGTACTGAGTTTTATCACTAGGCCCAAGAATTGAGGGTGGAATGTACTGTGTAAATTTTGAGAGGTGAGCTCGGGTATGGAAATTTATAATAAGCAGGTGTTCATGGTGTTTGTACCAGCGAACATGGACACGAATTTGGTTTAGAACTTTTTTGAGTTCTGAGGCACTATAATTATATATTATAAGGGTTGTGTTCGCCTCTGATTCTGTGAAAGCGTCAGGCGGTGACTGCTGGTGTATTAGACCGGGAAAAGGATTGTCAGAGGATGGAGTATTTACTGACAAATCCTCAGCGGAGTGAGAGCGGTTTTTTGAGGTGTTGTGACTGCCCTTACCTTTGTATGCTGGTTGTGTTGCTCTGCTTTCAGGGTTGTTGTTATTCATGGTGGCTCCTCCTTTTGATTTGTGTTGGAGTTATGATGCACTATTTGGTTGAAGATGTAATACGTAGCACTAAACACTGTAATTGACACTGCGGCATTTGAGGTATATATTGGAGAAAGAGATAGGAAAGGTTAAACTAAGTCCAGAAATGAAAAGACAAAGGAGAATATTTGGAGTGTAAAGTTTCGTTGACACTATTTAGTTGGTTCACTCACTGCACGTTAGATTGTTTTGTACTATGAGCACACAGAGCACTGTTTAGTTTTCACTAGCAGAGTGAGTGAAACATGTCTGCAAGCATAGTAAATGTTTTGCACTCGAATACACTTGACGTGATATAAGATTTAATACACGCCCAAATTGTCAGTCACTCGGTATGCTACACTGTGTTGGCTTCTCTCTAACTGGAACAATATTTGTAGAAAAGGTGCGCTACAACTAGATGGAAATTTCCGCAGTAACGTCCTATCGTTAAGCGGAGAGAACTGTATATCTGGATCGATTAACTAGTGGTCCGTACACTAGCACCACACTAGAGATGTTGACAATTGGAGAGTTCACTCGAGGCAATGGCACAAAAACACACAGTCTTGAGGGTTTAGTCACTTGCGTACGGGTTCTCTCGCACTATTGATCACTACTCAGTGGCCACACTGTAGAGGTTCCTTCGTAGCTACATCTTTACGGAAGAGTACACACACACGAACACTGAATAGACCTACCCACTGTTTCGGTTCTCACTGGAAAGAAAACACGCAACGAAAGGGTTTCTCTCTGAAGTATACAAATACGCCTCAGGCGTGTTCTCGTACGGTCCGCGCCCGGTATTATAAGCAAAACGGTGGCCTTCACTTTTCGCCTCGGGCGTGTTCCCGTACGGTCCGCACCCGATGCACAGTACGATGCGGAGCGCGGCCACTTGCGATGCAACTCTGACGAACGATGATCTGCCGATCTCATCGACCATCATCATCATCATGCATGCAGGGCCCGACGGTAACCTTCACTTTTACGCCAACGTCAATAATCGACAGCGGACCAATCGTAAAGTCACAAACGTTTGCGCTGTTTCTATTGGCTCGCACTGGGAAGGCAGTACGGCATTGTCCCTGCGACTTAAATATTTTTCTCCCTCCGGGACTCACTGGTAAGAGGGAGCTGAATCGAAGAGGGAGCTGAATCGAAGAGGGAGCTGAATCTAGCAAGACACTCACTGGTAAAAGTCGCCAGCTTACAACCAACGAAGATGAACAGCGGGAGCCGGCCGCCGCCTTGTGTCGACAAGTCTCGGCCGGACGGAGGCCAGCCACCGGGGAAGCGGAAGACGAGGCGGAAGACGGTGAAACCGACGGCCGCCGCAAAACCTGTCTCTCCGGAAGCAACATCACCACCACAACCATCATCATTTGGTAAGTCCAGCGCTTCACCAACCAAGACGATCGACGACTTACATACACTAAAGACCATGGCACCGATCACTGCTAATAGAGCAGTAGTGATCACAAACGCTGACCCCGACCTACTGGACGCAGTGACTCCACGGAAACCCACAACGACCTTGACTTTAAACAAAACCACGAGAGCCTACGTTTTTTCCTCCCGAGAAAACTTACGGCAGATGACTTTAATGCATCCACGACAATTCGGGAAGCACGCCCGATACCAAACTCCACCAACCGCCACTCTCCTCGGACCTTGGGAACTACCAGGCCACCCATCCCATCCCTCCTCCACCCCACCCCCCTCTCTATTGGACAGTGAATCTTCTTCTTCTTCTTCTTCTGAGGAAGAGGCAGAGGTTACTTCCATTCCACAAGAGGGGCCCTCAGAAGGGCCGGCTCCAAAACCTAGAGCAGAGAGGTCTCCTGTCCCTAAACCCACAGCAGAGAAGTCTCCCAACGGACCACCTCCCAGCTCTGAGGCGTCGTCTCACGAATCCTCAGAAGGGAAGCGGTCCAACAGGCGCAAACCAATTCCCACAAAAGTATCCGGTTCGACTCCGGCAAGCCCCACTTCTCCCACTCCTCCTAACACCGCACAAGGAACCAAGACAAGGACAGTACTGAAAATACTGAACCACACAAAAAACGGCAACAACCCACTACACATAGAGCGACTAATGAAACAGTACCGACTCGACATTCAAACTCCACGACAGTTCTGGGCACACACTACCAAGACAACTACACTCACATTCGCCACGATTGACGACGCGGAGAAGTTCGCTAGGGCAATTCCCCTGTACAACTTCGGTCCGTCCGCAGAAATCAACATTACGCCTAGTGAATCAAGACAGAAACAGACCCGAAATAAAGAGATCAGTGTCGTCATGAAAAATGTCGACACGCTGATCTCTGAGGACGAACTAATGCAGATCCTGGCTGTAACACATCCAGGCATCACACGCATTAAGAGAATTATCTCCGCACAGACAGACAAACCCACCAACTTAGTTAGAATTTTCACAAATGACATCACCACAGCAGACAAATTACTAGAAGGAATTAAACTTGCAGGACGGTACTACAGAGTAGAGCCATCACACGAGACAATCTTCCACCGACCGTGCCTTAACTGTGCACAATACGGCCATACAAGGACAAACTGCGACAAGCCCAAGACTTGTTTTAAGTGCGGCAAAAATCCCGACCTGTGCAACCACAACCGCCTATCCCAGATTAGGTATTGCGCCACGTGCAACAGCGACACCCATTATACGGGCCAAGCTCGCTGTCCAAAATATCCAAGGACTAATCTCATAACCTCCACCGATCCCACGCACGTCCCCATAGACACCCACAAACCAATACCGAAACCTATACCCAAACCATCACAGTCCGTTTTCAACCCAACACTTCCCAAACCCGAATTGTCTTATGCGGATGCAGCTAAGACAACGACAACCAAGACAAACACTACAGACGATCCACAGACAGAAAAAACAACTACGGAACAGCTGGTCGAGGGGGTTCTACGTTCTGCTATGCAGAAAATAGAATCCTACATTGACCGGCAACTAAACAGACTACAGGACGAAATAGTGACATTCACTATTTCTTTACTCACTACTGACACAAACCCTACGAAACGACACACGACACTTGCCACAGCCAACCAGGCAGCCAGACGGCTTCTACGGAAACGAGTAGCCCACCACTTTGTTGGTAACAGGTTACGAGTTTCCCTAGCGCCACTACAAAAACGTGACTAGGACAGAACTGACCAGAGCACTGGACTCTCCACCTCTCATTAACATCTGCGAGGCATGGTGCTCACTTCACTTCATTCATTTCATTCACAATTCAACTGATAACGTGTACATGTTCATAAAATCATTCACAGGGGAAATACACTACTGTTAGATGAGAGGGCAAACGGCTTATAGCTGGGTACCTCGATCTAAAGTTAGAGAATTGCTTGTCGAGGAACCAATGGAGGCATGGGATGCTTACCCTGCCTGCCATTTTAAACATCATTCATTCTTTCTTCGTCCCCATTCATTCGTTCGCGGACTCACTGGTAAAAGTCGCCAGCTTACAACCAACGAAGATGAACAGCGGGAGCCGGCCGCCGCCTTGTGTCGACAAGTCTCGGCCGGACGGAGGCCAGCCACCGGGGAAGCGGAAGACGAGGCGGAAGACGGTGAAACCGACGGCCGCCGCAAAACCTGTCTCTCCGGAAGCCACATCACCACCACAACCATCATCATTTGGTAAGTCCAGCGCTTCACCAACCAAGACGATCGACGACTTACATACACTAAAGACCATGGCACCGATCACTGCTAATAGAGCAGTAGTGATCACAAACGCTGACCCCGACCTACTGGACGCAGTGACTCCACGGAAACCCACAACGACCTTGACTTTAAACAAAACCACGAGAGCCTACGTTTTTTCCTCCCGAGAAAACTTACGGCAGATGACTTTAATGCATCCACGACAATTCGGGAAGCACGCCCGATACCAAACTCCACCAACCGCCACTCTCCTCGGACCTTGGGAACTACCAGGCCACCCATCCCATCCCTCCTCCACCCCACCCCCCTCTCTATTGGACAGTGAATCTTCTTCTTCTTCTTCTTCTGAGGAAGAGGCAGAGGTTACTTCCATTCCACAAGAGGGGCCCTCAGAAGGGCCGGCTCCAAAACCTAGAGCAGAGAGATCTCCTGTCCCTAAACCCACAGCAGAGAAGTCTCCCAACGGACCACCTCCCAGCTCTGAGGCGTCGTCTCACGAATCCTCAGAAGGGAAGCGGTCCAACAGGCGCAAACCAATTCCCACAAAAGTATCCGGTTCGACTCCGGCAAGCCCCACTTCTCCCACTCCTCCTAACACCGCACAAGGAACCAAGACAAGGACAGTACTGAAAATACTGAACCACACAAAAAACGGCAACAACCCACTACACATAGAGCGACTAATGAAACAGTACCGACTCGACATTCAAACTCCACGACAGTTCTGGGCACACACTACCAAGACAACTACACTCACATTCGCCACGATTGACGACGCGGAGAAGTTCGCTAGGGCAATTCCCCTGTACAACTTCGGTCCGTCCGCAGAAATCAACATTACGCCTAGTGAATCAAGACAGAAACAGACCCGAAATAAAGAGATCAGTGTCGTCATGAAAAATGTCGACACGCTGATCTCTGAGGACGAACTAATGCAGATCCTGGCTGTAACACATCCAGGCATCACACGCATTAAGAGAATTATCTCCGCACAGACAGACAAACCCACCAACTTAGTTAGAATTTTCACAAATGACATCACCACAGCAGACAAATTACTAGAAGGAATTAAACTTGCAGGACGGTACTACAGAGTAGAGCCATCACACGAGACAATCTTCCACCGACCGTGCCTTAACTGTGCACAATACGGCCACACAAGGACAAACTGTGACAAGCCCAAGACTTGTTTTAAGTGCGGCAAAATTCCCGACCTCTGCAACCACAACCGCCTATCCCAGATCAAGTACTGCGCCACGTGCAACAGCGACACCCATTATACGGGCCAAGCTCGCTGTCCAAAATATCCAAGGACTAATATCATTACATCCACCGATCCCACGCATGTCCCCATAGACTCCCACAAACTAATACTGCCACCTATACCCAAACCATCACAGTCCGTCTTCAAACCAACACTTCCCAAACCCGAATTGTCTTATGCGGATGCAGCTAAGACTACGACAACCAAGACAACCACTACAGACGACCCACAGACAGACAAAACAACCACGGAACAGCTGGTCGAGGGGGTTCTACGTTCTGCTATGCAGAAAATAGAATCCTACATTGACCGGCAACTAAACAGACTACAGGACGAAATAGTGACATTCACTATTTCCCTACTCACTACTGACACAAACCCTACGAAACGACATACGACACTTGCCACAGCCAACCAGGCAGCCAGACGGCTTCTACGGAAACGAGTAGCCCACCACTTTGTTGGTAACAGGTTACGAGTTTCCCTAGCGCCACTACAAAAACGTGACTAGGACAGAACTGACCAGAGCACTGGACTCTCCACCTCTCATTAACATCTGCGAGGCATGGTGCTCACTTCACTTCATTCATTTCATTCACAATTCAACTGATAACGTGTACATGTTCATAAAATCATTCACAGGGGAAATACACTACTGTTAGATGAGAGGGCAAACGGCTTATAGCTGGGTACCTCGATCTAAAGTTAGAGAATTGCTTGTCGAGGAACCAATGGAGGCATGGGATGCTTACCCTGCCTGCCATTTTAAACATCATTCATTCTTTCTTCGTCCCCATTCATTCGTTCGTTCGGCTCATCATCAGACGAGCACCATGCCCCCCAAAGCTTCCGGAAAGGCTGCCAAGAAGGCCGGCAAGGCCCAGAAGAATATTTCGAAGGGCGATAAGAAGAAGAAGCGCAAGAGGAAGGAGAGCTACGCCATTTACATCTACAAGGTTCTGAAACAAGTTCACCCAGACACGGGAATCAGTTCAAAGGCTATGAGCATCATGAACAGCTTCGTTAACGACATCTTCGAGCGCATCGCCGCGGAAGCTTCGCGGCTCGCGCATTACAACAAGCGGTCGACCATCACCAGTCGGGAGATCCAGACAGCCGTCCGTCTCCTGCTACCCGGTGAGCTGGCCAAGCACGCCGTCAGTGAAGGGACCAAGGCCGTCACAAAATACACTAGTTCCAAGTAAGCGGGAGTGCTTGCTAGGGAATCAGCAACCGGCCCTTTTAAGGGCCACAAGTTATTCATAACAGAGTAGATGAATGAAGAACAACAGCGTTTCCCACCGAGTGAAAATTTAAATAATCACCCCGATAACACTTCTAGGATAGATAATACATTATAGGCAGTCCATGGGAGACTTGGATCCACGAGGCAAATTCGTTTCCTTAATAGTTTCGTACGACTTATATGAGAGCGCGGTGTCATTCCTACTCACTTGGCAGCATTAATTGTTGAGGGAAAACAACTTAGAAGGTAACTTGTCGACCGCGGTCATAATCCTTCCGCAGGCCACTACTGAGAATCTGTGGACATACGGGTAATCTATCTTTATTGAAACTCGGGTTCATAACATACGACTGATACTTTATATATCTGTCACGTAATCCATCAAGAGACAAATGTCCCCCCCCCCCCTAGTCAGTAGCGAGCTTCAGTCCATTCGTAGTAGCCGCCGGTGCAAGAAGTGAATTGAAGTTTGTGTGAAGTTCCGTAGTATGGCATGAAAATGATGTCGAAAATCCGACTACAGTTCCACAACCATGTGGTTGAAAGGAGGCTCCGCTGTTGAACAACAATCCACCTGTGGCTTAACTTAGAATGCCGACTAGCTGTTTTATTAATCCCGTGTCAATCCAGCAGTGTGTGACGTTGAAACGTAACCAAACTGCCGTTGATAGATAGATTTATCATCTATCCCAATGACATCCAACGAGCTTGGTAATTTAGGTACAGAGTCTAAGCAGGCAGTTTACGTGTGTGTGTGAGCGAGTGCAGGTTTTATCGAGTGCACCCCAATCCCATCGTCCTCAAGTGCCTACAGATTACGCAGTTTCATCGGCAACGGCCATACCATGTTGAAAATACCGGTTCTCGTCCGATCACCGAAGTCAAGCAACATTGGGCGTGGTCAGTACTTGGATGGGTGACCGCTTGGGAACACCACGTGCCGTTGGCGATTTTTTTTTTTACGTCACTATTTCCAGCGTGTTCTAATAAGACTTATGGGATATTATGTTCCCTTCCCTATTCCAGCTATAGCTTGGATGATGACGCCGCTGCATAATTGTAGAGTAATTGATAATTCTTAAGTACTTGCAGCTCCGTATTGAAACTTATGACTGGTAGCATATTCATATGAGACGGTTCACTTCTCTGCGTTTTCTCGAAGAAGGGAATATGTATTCAGGGGATTGTGAACGTACCTCGCGCTCTCCCTAGAAGTTAGAGACATTTTAGGTAAAGAATGTAATATACTGTACATATATGGCTAATTAAAATCCCATTAGTTACTACATTTCAGTGGGTAGTACAAATTCCATAATGAAAATATCTCTGTCCTAGTAGTTGTATCCTTTAAAGAAGCTCGTTGTTTTCCCATGATGAAGGGCAGAACTTGGTCGGTAGAAATTTAAACAGACTGCATTATCAGACCAGGCGTTATTTCAATATCAGCGTTTAGTTTAGGAAATATAGCAATAGCGGAGTTGGGAGAAGTAGTTATAGCATGTACAGTAAGTATAAACAGTTCGCTGTACTGTACAGTGAATATAAATATTTGAATGTACGATGGCAAAACATCAGACATACAGTACGTAGCTCACATATCTTTAAAAATAAATAAATAAATAAATAAATAAAAATAAAGAAGACATTCTGAGGAGTGAGTGGAAAGTGCATATTATAATGAATATTTTTAACTCTCAGTTGACATTGAGAGAGAAAGCCATGCATCGGGGAACCGGTGACTGTTTTTGCGTTACCTTCTGCTATTGGCGTTGTTGGTTAGTAACGAATGAAAGGGGTAGGACGCGGAATCAAATGTCAAAAAACGATAGGGAAATAATAGTAACTGGTTGTATTTCGATCGAGCTCGGCGTGCTGATTCACCAGTGGGGTGTTTCACAAAGTTTACAATCTTTGGAAATTGTGAACTCTGTTTGTAAACTTCTGTTTCACAATCTTTGTTTGTAAAGGTGGACTGTACAAAGGAAATCAAATCTTTACGAATGAAATTTTGCGCTCTTTACAAGTGATATGTTTGTTTCACAACGAAGGAGTAATTTTACAAACGTGTAAACTAAACTTTACTAGTGAAGTTAGCACATTTTCTACAGTAGCCCTGTTGAAATAGCTTCTAATTGTGAATGAAAAAAATAAACACATATGTATAAAATCAATTTTATAGTAACAGGGTACCATTAAGAATTACACTGAAGCAGTTGTGATGTTATTGAGTAGTTCTAGCGACTCAGACGAAGATTTTGCATTTAGGCCTAACGTAGAATTTTCCGGCCACGTTCGTATCATTGTACGAATATTAATGAAAGGTTTCGAATGAATCCCGCGCTATACTTCAGAATACCGCGTTAGTTCTTATATACGAGGAACGTATTTAATAAATACTCGCACTTAAAGAAGAAAAACTTTGCACCGAAAACCAATCACTTAATAATGCAATGTCGGCATTACTTACGCAGTATTCTGAAGTCGTTCCGAATCCCATTTCGCTGTAATCTCTCCTACAAGATATGGGACATCACATGCAACATCTGAAAGGGAAAAGTGGTGCCCTAACCTCAAAGCGAGAACTGCATTGGTTGCATAGTAGCTCTCAGTTCCCTGCGTTAGCAGATAAGAACGGAATTTATAAGATTACAGTGTGCAAAAGTTCACACATGGTAGTTGATGTTGTTACAAGATTGAAAAAACTCGAGGCGGGTTATTGATCACCGAATGTGCTTACTCGGGCAAAGGATTTTTATGCTCCTCCTGCTGGGTTCCCTAATGTTGGCGAGGTTATGGATGAAACAATAAAATATACTGATGGACCAGCAGAGAGCGAAGTTGATTTTAATGGATGGACATGTTAGCTGCTCTATCAACTGCATATAACTACGTGGGTCAAATCCATTATTTATCAATTATTTGAATGAATTTCGCGCTAACTTTCGTCAGTTAAGTCGTAGGCTAATTAATGCATTGGTATGCTCGACCAATTGCATGCCGCGAAACTCCGTTGTCGCCGATGTAGCAAAATCTAAATAAAATATATATAAAAAAATATAAACATGTCCATCGATAGTTCTAAAATTACAGCTACTTTACCTCTGATCCTTAGTGATTTTTGTAAACTGTCGTTGGCGATTTTGTTCAACCAATTATGCGTATTTGTAAGTTTGTTTCGCCGATTTTGTAAAGTTCGTTAAAACATACAAGTGAATAAGATTGCATTGTGAAACACAGTTAACAAGCATATGTAATATTTCCGTTGTTAATTGTATATTGTTAATTTGTAATTTGTTAGCGTTGTGAAACATGCCCCCATTTACCTTTAGAGGTAATATCTACATTAATATTTAGTTAAAATTTAAAGAAATTTTAAACGAATGGAAGCTGCATTTTAATTCACCCCAAATTACTATGTTCCCTTTCAGATTATCAGCTGTTGTTGTTGTTGTTGTTGTATTGTAAGTTCTCACTTATTGTTAGCTAGCCGTACCCGTTCGCTCCGCTCCACCTGTTAGAAATAAATATAAAGTAATTACATAATTAAAATAGGACGTCTGATCCAGGGAACAACTTTTACAACAGCGCAAGATAATCTGCTTCGCATATTACCCAATTTTTTTTTAGCACTGCATTTATTGCATATATATTTTATGTATTTTAACACGATTCAATTGAGCATAGTTAAAATATGAATTATTAAAATAATGGATTGCCAAGCTAAAGTACTATTACTGCATACTAAATCAATACACTCTCGTTGTTCGTTAATTCTCTGAGATTAAAATGCGTGTACATAAATATTATTTTAAGAAATACAGAAAACGAATGTACAAAATAGCCTATCAAATTTTCTGTGCATAAGAAGCTATTTTAATCTTACCTGTCCTCGATTTACTCAGACGTTACTGTAATAACATTATAGCATTATGTCCATCTAGAGAAACTACAGTTTCCAATGGTGAAATAATAACTAATTATACAAATCAGTTAATTTACGAGCTTGTGATATTACTTCATACAAACACAGAAACATTCCCTGTAGGCTATGTTTAATAGCTTTCGATTGTTTGTTGATGTCCAAGGCCCCTGTTTCGATTGTTGTTGTCCAAGGCCCCTTATAGACGAAGTCATTTGTTCTTAATTCATTGCACCGTCTTAGATAGCGTTATTTTAATTTTAAAACTCATTTATCTCATTAAATATCAGTCCTATCAAAATGTTGTAAAAAAATAAAACTTAACGGAAATCATTTTTAAAGGAACATCTGTTATGTAACATTTTTTCTCAAATATCAATAATAAGCGAGATATTTCGATTTATTTAATTCAGGCCCCCTTATAACTCCCCTTTTAAATAATGTATTTCGAATGCCATATAGCCTAAAATCTAAGTTACAACAAACTTAATTTATATTCCAGTTTTCATATAAATCGGTTCAGCCATTATCGCGTGAAAAGGTAACAAACATACAGACAGACATACAAACAAAAATTTCAAAAATGCGATTTTCGGTTTCAGGGTGGTTAATTATATATGTTAGGACCAATTACTTTTGGAAAATCGAAACTTACCAGAAAAATTTCGGCTACAGATTTATTATTAGTATAGATAGTACGAGATACGACCGCAATTTTGTACGACTAGTGTAATGAAGGAATGCAAAAAATTATTTTGGAACTTTGCAATGTTAGTCTATCATTAAAATAAAATTAAATCTTAATTCGTCCCTTTTGCAGGAGTCTTCTTCATCCAGTATGTTGTTGGCTGATATGGAGGAGGAGGGGGGGGGGACATGCTCTAAAGGGATTAAATTTGCTTAGCAAATCGATATGGTGACTAACGCTTGCAATGCGTCATAGCTATAATTGTACTGCGCGGTAATTTCAGAGTAATAAGAGTTCAGTTCAGGGATCTGCTAATTTCTTCATATTGTGTTCGGCAATGGAATAGTACCGCAGTAGCATTAAGAGGTTTTTATAATTTGAACTGATATGTGCAGGTATATTGACCCCCCCCCCCTCCCACCGCTGGCCGACGCGGACTGCAATGACAACAGTAAGCCACACGTCATACGTAAGCCTTTCTTCTTCTTCATCTTTGCTCGCCTGGCAAATACAGTCTTGGATTTCACATATTCAATTTTTCACAGTCCCAACTCCCTTGCATGGACGTGTTTTCACGTACCTTTAAAGTTTCTCCTCTCATTCATTCAGTCTATTCGCAAGCCTGAGGGTTTTCCGTGGTTTTCCCTAAGGAGCTAAGACAAATGTAGGGATGAGCCCAGAAAGAAAAGGGCATTCACTTCCTTAGACCCTGGTAACTGCTCTTTTTAGAGGAAGGAGGAGGAGAAAGAAACCCCCCCACCCCCACCGACGTGGACTGCAATGACAACAGTAAGCAACACGTTATATGTAAAGCCTTTATTATTATTATTATTATTATTATTATTATTATTATTTACAATGGGACTAAAGGTGGTGTAGATACACTATGTCAAATGTGCCACAATCTTTCCTGCAATAGAAAGACGAGGCGCTGGCCACTAGCAATATTTTACAACATGCTAAATATTGCAAGTATAAATTCATGGATAATTTATAGTTAGAAGAACTCAGAAAACAATATCAAGAAAACAATTCATTTTCCAATTGTGTGAAGAGCTGACAAAACCGTGGATGCAGCACCGCTTTGCACGTCCTACTTTACACCGATCTCTGCGGGCAACAATTGAAGAACATCTGAACATTGCTGTGCAACAACAATGCCAGGTAATGCAGCCAGATGGTGAACGTACTGTTTGCTATAAATGTCCTGCAAAGAAGAGGAGAATGATGACAACATTTTGTGGACTTTGCAAAAAGGGGTTCTGCAGAGAACATCGCGCTGTTGTTTGCACTAATTGTAAATAGGACAATAACATGAACGTAAAGACTTTATGACAAACTTAAAATTAAATGAACACTAATGGCTACGAAAAGTGTAAAAGTTGTTAAATGTGTGATATTGAGTTGATTTCAGTTAATTAAAATGTGAGTAGTAAAAATTACGAATGCTTACCTTTAACATGAGTACAGTGATGATTACCTGTCTAGGGTTAAGTAGTCGCGTGGTGAGTTTAGGAATTCCCAGACCACCTCTAAGATTGTTTAAAATAAAGGTATTGTAATCGTACGTTTCTGTCTTTTGTCAATAGTAACGTTGACCTTTCTTTTTCGAGAAAACAAAATCTGTTGTACAGTTAAAGGTACTGAAATAGTAAGAAATTTTCTGAAATCCCCACGCGTTTGCAAGTGTAAGTCTCTGTTGTAACCTGTTGATTTACGAGAGACTGCGTGTGCTTCCGTACAGTGTTTCTAAAATGTGCAGTAACGAGTCAGAAATCATTGGAATGTAGTGTAGGTGTGTTTGTTATAACCGGGAATCAATCCGCAGTACTTGACCAATCAACTACGGGAAATATCAGAAAAATTGGCAGGAGTTAGCAAGAAAAACAAAGGTAAAATATCACGTGAACGAGCACCGATACCGAGCACTATGTACAATATACCCTAGAGAAAAAGACAAGAAAACAAAAGTCAACCGCTGCAAGTGTTACGAAGTGGTGTGTGAAACATATAATGAAGAATGTCTGCGGGAAGCGCATCTAGTGAGATAAAGGGTGAAATGGAGGATTCTGCTAAAAATAAAGAAAGGAAGAAAAATGTTTACAGTTAATACAAGTATTGTTTTCTCTTGTGGGTTTATGTTTAGTATAATAGATGTGTGTGTGTGTGTGTGTGTGTGTTTCATTAAAAATTAGCATATCCTTAATGAATACATCCTAAGTGGTATAAATGAAATTGTATAAACTGCAGGGAATCTTAAAATATGAAAATTGCGATAGTTGTTTTCTTTACAGTCCGACCTTTTTTAATAAACTAGTGTGAGATATGAAGTTTTGCACATTTAAGGGTTGTTAACATGAATGTAAGGAATATATATTATGATATGATATGATATGATTCTCAAATACTCTGTCCTGCTGACCCTTCACATTTCTGTATTCGGGCGAGTGTGTATTCTTCTTCTTCTTCTTCTTCTTCTTCTTATTATTATTATTATTACTATTACTATAATTATTATTATTATTATTATTATTATTATTATTATTATTATTATTGTGTGAAGAGTTGTATCGGAAGTGCTTTATAGACTAAATTAATAATTTCTATCTTAACTGAAATATTTACATTATATTTCACACAGTATAGTTACAGGTAGCATAAATTCAGATAATGGTTTTTATATGGGAATCTACTTCTTGTGTTTAGAGGCTACATTTATACAGAGTTAATAATTTCTCCCCTATGTAACATATTTCCATGAAATTTTATACGCATCTATGCAAAAACGAATTATGCTCGTGTAATTAGGGAATTAGGGAAAAATTAGTGTTTCTGATAATTTTTAATGTTTTAATAGAAATTATGCTCCTAAAAGATGACTAGCCTGCCATATTTTTCGCAGTTGGTAACAAAATGCTAGATTCATGGATATACTCCATAATTTAGTTGTTCATTATATGTTCAAGAAGTGTTGAATTTTTCTTGGAGAAATTAAGCTCCTTCATCCAGACTCTGAAAAGTGGCTGCTGTCGAATTCGTAAAGCGCCACCAAGAGATGAATATAACATCTAAGTTTGCAGGATGTAGCAGCTAAATTTTAAGCCGTATAGAGTTTAATATTTGATTAATGTGTGGGTAGAAGAATTGAAAGTTAACTCAGGTTTACTTGTAATGCACAGCCTGTTAAATATGTCGTAAAAAAAAAAAAAAAAAAAAAAACTAGTTGCACAAATCTCAGTAAACGTGCCAATTAAATGAATGCTAACGTATTATAGATTGCTTTTCGCGTATTAAATGAAAGTACACATCTTGTCCTATGACCTCCATAAGGGAAGGTTTAACAATATAAAACAGCCACTGACCCCACGAACAAAAATCAACTGAAGAGCGTGACTTAAAAAAAAAAAAAAAAAAAAAAAAAAAAAAAAAAAAAAAAAAAAAAAAAAAAAACTCATGTTTTGTCCCACCTCTTACTGATATTGATGTTTTGTATGTTGTTGTGCACAATGCCTAGCTTTTGTTTAAGCCTAGATATTACTTAAACTTCGGTTATGATGAAGTTGATTTTCTTACATAGTTTTGCGTTCTGGACAACTGTGCGCCGGCATCTCTCGGAACATCCGAGATCAGGTCCCTATCCCCTCCACCGCAAAGTCAAATAGCGTCTGTCACTTGATTTTGAATATTAAACAAACATACCATCACGGCATTTCCGTTATGGCATCTGGTGTCATCAATAAGCTACAAATAAAGGAAAGAAAGAAAGAAAGAAAGAAAGAAAGAAAGAAAGAAAGAAAGAAAGAAAGAAAGAAAGTAGCACAGTCACTGTCCTGAACAAGGTACGCAAGTATTATTTTAATTAATGCGTATCGCCTACCAGCCGCCGAAACTATTCGACAGGAGAGTGAATATCCTACACGGTCCTGTAAAAATGTTCTGAATACACTAAATGACGTGTAATTTTTTTTCTATTATTAGGACAATTGAACGTGTCATTGCTCCTGCGGGTTGCTTTGTTTCACACCACAGAGAATTCAGGTTCTCTACCCCCCGGGATTCTAGAGATAAGAGAGCGATGAGGTTAAAGGAGTAGGCGTTTGTTCGTGTTTTTGTTTTTACTTTAGAAAAATTGCGAAACGTGACGCAATAGCGATAAGTTTTATGAACAAGTTTGCTGAATCGACCAATTGAAGGTAATTTATATTTTGCTAAAGAAGAGAGGAGATTAATGAAATCAGTTATTGTAATAATCGTAGTAGATTGAAGGAATTGTTTGTATTCAAACTCCTTTTGTGAAATAAGCTGCTCGGATGCTTATCAGGGTGACGGTTATAAATGTTATCGTAATACCCACCCGAGGTCACAAAGGTCACAGTCTTCCGCTTGTCCTTTCCTAAGCAGACCACGTCTGTACTATCGAAAATAATGAGTCACAGTTATAGTTTCGTGAAAGTAAAAAATGTTAGATAGGAGACAAGTAGCTACACTTATACAATCATAATCACATTTTGTATCCAATATAGTATAAACGAGCTACATGTAAGTACTGTGTAAAGTTTCATTAAAACAATATATTATATATGAGACAAGTCACTAATTTTTGTCAAAACGCATCGTCTATAAAGGGGTAGTTTCTCCTCTTATACAGTAGTGACTATAGTGCGAAGTTTCATGGAAATATGTCACATTTTTAGTCCAGCTAGATTTGCTTTCTGGACCACTTTGAGCCTTGGCGCTTGTGATCGGTCGGACGGAGGATCACTCGTCCCGGCGGCGTTAACCCTTAATTTGGTAAATATATATAATGTGCAATATTATAGAACTGTGAAATTTTTTTTTAATTTTCCTAAGAAACTTTGTTATCCATCGTTCTATTAAAAAATTGTTTATTAACCTATAGGATACATTGCGATATTTGTCAAACAGGCTGTGGGAAAATGCTGATACGGTGAGGAATGGAAAGGGAGAAACCATTTATATTATTGAGGTGACCTTGAACTGAGGGTAGTAGGAACGAGACCTGGAGTACGGTACAACCGGCTCTTCCGAGAAATAACTAGTGGCCCTGAAAAGGGCCTTTTTGCGGGCAGGAGTACCTTTGTTAATTCAAGCCCTCTCGCCGCGGATGCGCCTAGCCAGCTGAATATCCTTGGGCATAATGGTCACGCGCTTGGCGTGGATGGCGCAAAGGTTGGTATCCTCGAAGAGACCGACGAGGTATGCCTCGCTTGCCTCCTGCAAGGCCATTACGGCTGAGCTCTGGAAACGGAGGTCGGTTTTGAAATCCTGAGCGATTTCACGCACCAAGCGCTGGAAAGGCAGCTTGCGGATGAGGAGCTCGGTGCTCTTCTGGTAACGACGGATCTCGCGAAGAGCAACTGTACCAGGTCGGTATCGATGGGGTTTCTTCACGCCTCCAGTAGCCGGTGCGCTCTTCCTAGCGGCCTTCGTTGCCAGCTGCTTTCGTGGAGCCTTGCCTCCCGTGGACTTACGCGCAGTTTGCTTCGTACGTGCCATCGCTTACTCCTTCGTCCTCGCAACCCAAGTTGACGCAATACAGTCGCGCCCGCTGCCCCCAAGAGGGGTATTTATGTCTTCGCCCGTTGAGAAGCCACGCCCCTTCCGTAATGTGATTGGTCCGCGGGTTTTAGTATATAAACCAAAAAATGACCCGCCGTCGAGATCACTTTTAACCTTCGTCACACGAGCAACATGACTGGACGCGGCAAGGGAGGCAAGGGTCTTGGCAAAGGTGGAGCGAAGCGCCACAGGAAGGTTCTCCGAGATAATATTCAGGGCATCACGAAGCCGGCCATTCGTCGTCTCGCCCGACGTGGAGGCGTAAAGCGTATCTCCGGCCTCATCTACGAGGAGACGAGAGGTGTTCTCAAGGTCTTTCTGGAGAACGTAATCCGTGACGCTGTAACATACACCGAGCACGCGAAGCGGAAGACAGTCACGGCCATGGACGTGGTATACGCCTTGAAGAGGCAGGGGAGGACTCTCTACGGGTTCGGCGGTTAGACTGCCTACACACGTCTGCTGCCGAATCCGTCGGCAAAACGGCCCTTTTCAGGGCCATAAAATCCGTCTAAAAAGGGCAGTAGTTGTCGAGATTAATTTAATTCACCTTTACTGTGTGACCACTAGCTCAACAGGCCAGTGCGGAAAACAGAACTTATTTCGTAGGGGCACTTCAGTATCAGCAAAAGACGTTGTAAGAAATGCCTCTCCGTTTTTCAAATGGGTCTGACCCCAACGCTTGGTATATCAAGTGGAAAGACCGGATTCCTCTGTGAAGCCTTGCTCCTCGGATTATGTTACCTGTTACTGTAAACTTCTGTAAGTCAATAATCACTGTCCGAAGAATTGGTGGGTAATATGACAACGCAGGTAGGCAATGCTCACCAGACCGTAACAAGGAACCGAGGGGATTGACACATACTGAACATCACATCACCACGTTTTTGCAATGCCAACTTTTAGGTCATAGGAATCCAGTGTGGTAAACACTGGGGAGAAGAGGTACACATCGCATGTCAGAACACAGGACTTCGTCCTGTCAGACAACTTCCACGTATAGCTTGCGTCATTTCGGTTCGAACGAAACGACAGAGAGAGGGGAAATTCGAACGCAAATTGTCAAAGCCTTCGATTCCTACGAGAAGGTCATGTCATCATCTCAGTATTGGGGTTCCTGCGCGTGCGGCCAATATGTGCACCAACAAACAAACGCATTAGGAACTCTATTATAACGCCGTAAGTTGTTCACCAGTTATCGATTTCTTATTCAAAATTAGTTTCATTCGTAGTATGTAGTAAAGTAAACTAGTATATTCAAACGTATATGTCTAAAACCACGATGGGCACCAAAGAAGGGGACTTGTGATTATTTTCACGATAATCTCCATTACTCTAATATGATAGAAATATATTACATAAATTTCGAAGCCAACTATGTACCTTGGCATCATCATCTAATTTAATTCGTATTGTGTTAAATTATATAATAATAATGAAACCTTTCTATATGCATCAGTATAATGTGTTATCACACAATAGCCTAGTAAATGTACAACGGTTTCAAGTACTTCAGTGCGAACCTGGGACAACGACATCGTTCAGAGCACAAAATTACAGAATGATGATATTAAATCAGCCCACCGGTATAGAGAGAGAGAGAAAGTTGACACGCGTAATGAAATTACATTACGAAGCCGTGAGAGAGGATTAACAATACTGGCTATTTCTGACTTTTGTGAGGTTAGTGGGGCCCTTAAAAGGGCCGTTTTACGGAGAAGGGGCTTAAGCCTTCTTCTCGGTTTTCTTCGGGAGGAGAACCGCCTGGATGTTGGGCAACACACCACCCTGGGCGATGGTGACGCCGGACAGGAGTTTGTTCAGCTCCTCGTCGTTGCGAATGGCGAGCTGTAAGTGACGAGGAATGATCCTAGTCTTCTTGTTGTCACGAGCTGCGTTGCCAGCCAACTCGAGAACTTCGGCCGCCAGGTACTCCATCACCGCGGCCAGGTAGACTGGCGCACCGGCACCAACTCGCTCTGCGTAATTGCCCTTACGCAAAAGACGGTGGATACGGCCTACCGGGAACTGCAACCCAGCACGGCTGGATCGAGACTTTGACTTTCCCTTCACCTTGCCTCCCTTTCCACGACCCGACATGATGCTACTCCTACTTGCAGCTGTTTAACTACAAGAACGACGCCTCGCCCAAAATGATGCAGGGCCCTGATGATGATGATTTGTGATGTCGACGGCTTGCCGTCGACGCCTGTATTAGGGACTTAACTGCCCTCTTCAGGCCGTGTGTTTGTGCTTTGGTGGTGGGTTCGGCGATCGTCGAATGGTGGGTGCTAGGAGTGCTCATGATATAGTTTGTGTTTTACGTGCGAAAAGAGGGGGGGCTGAGTTGGGAAGGATGGGTGTGCCTAATGTTTGTGGTGGAAATTCTTCTTGTTTTCTTCTAGGTTTTTTTTTTTTTTTTTTTTTCCTAGCCAGCGCTGCGACGGTGGGGTTTAGAGGTGTTGTTGTTGTAGGAAATTATTGAATGTTTCGAGGAGATGGTTGACGGTAAGGCTTGGATAAGGTGGGGGATTTTGGAAAAGTTCCTGGATGAATGGTCTGTCTATTGCGAGTGCTACATATTTAATGTTTTTTTGCCTAATATATTCTACTATTGGTTTGATTTTGGACAGAGCATAGACCGTGCGGCTGTTTGTGTTTCTGGGCAGGTGTAGTGCCCAGCGTATTAGTCTACGTTCTGTTGCTGCGAGGCCTTTCAGCTGTGTATCCGCTACCAACGAGAACAGTTGCGATGCATACAGAATAGCTGGTCTGATAATAGATGTATAAATGATTAAATTGGTCCGCGGGTTGGGGCTTGGTCTTTCTGGGGGATGGCCGGAAATGTTATACAGTAATTTGATTGCCAATGCTATTCTGTTTCGGACGTGGTAAATGTGGTGAGTTAATTTCATTCTATTGGTAATTTTGACGCCCAGGTATGTTAGATGCCGTTGGTAGGGGATGGGTGTATGATTAATGCGGATGGGATAGGTGTCTCTGATGATGGGGGAGGGGAAACGTTGTTTTTTAATTAGAATAACCTGTGTTTTATTCACATTAATTTGTAGACGCCATTTCTGCAGCCACTGGGTGAAAAGTTTTAGGTCTTTATTAATTCTGGTTGCTGCAAGCCGCAGGTTCTGTGCTGCTACTGTGTAAACAGTGTCGTCGGCAAACTGTCCTAGTCGAACGTTAGTCTGTCGTGGTGTCGGAATGTCAGCTACAAATAAATTGTATAAAAGGGGCGATAGCACAGTTCCCTGTGGAACACCTCTGTTGATGGTGAGGTGTTCCGATAGTTCATGGTTAATTTTTACTTGTGCTGTGCGGTTGGTTAGGAAGTCAGAAATCCATCGAATTATTTGTGGTGGTAGTCTCATGTCGGTCAGTTTGTAACGTAGTCCGTCATGCCAGACTGTGTCAAATGCTCGTTGTAGGTCTAAGGCCACTATGGCTGCTGTTTGTCCTTGTTCCCTAGCTAGTTCTATGGGGGTCAGTATTTTGAGTAGTTGGTCGACAATGTTAATGTGGGGTCTGAAACCTGCTTGTGTGTTGGGTATCAGTTCTGCGTCGTCTATGTGGAGTTGTAGTCGTCTGTTTAGTATTCGTTCGAGTAGTTTGCATATTGTGAGTGTGAGACTGATTGGTCTATAGTTGTTTACATTTGTAAGGTCTTTCCCTGGTTTAGGGAAAAGTAGTATGTGTGCGTGCTTCCATCTCGGGGGAAGAGCGCCCAGGCGGAAGCTGGCGGTGTAAAGTGTTGCAAGAAACTCCACGGCTTTGTTAGGGTAGTGTTTAAATAGTATATTTGGGATGTTGTCCGGGCCCGCTGCAGTGTTTCTTGTTCTGTAAATGGCAGCGGATACTTCATTTGTAGTGATGTCCGAGTTGAGTGGTGTGGGTGGATTATTGGTTATGTGGGGTTCTATTCTTGCCAGTGGTGTGTATAGTTGGGGGTTAGTTTGAATGTGGTTTGTGATTCGGGTATAGTTGTTTGCGTCGAAACTGGGTTCGTGTTGCGGTGTATGTATAGATTGCAGATGATTTTTGAAAATGTGTAGTTTGCTTGTAGTCTGTAAAATGTAATTGTTGTCTTGTTTAAGTGGATATGTGGGTGTTGTGTTGCCGCGTAGTTTCTTAACAAGTTGCCAAAATTTCCCGGGATTGTCTTTTTTATTTTGGTCCAGGTTCGACGCTAGTCTTTGTCGCTGTCTCGTTTCGAATCTGTTAATTGCGTCCCGTACTTCTTGTTGCAGTTGTCGGTAGAGGCGTCTGTTGTCTTCTGTCCGTATTCTCATATAGAGTCTATGAGCACGTCGCTTGGTTTTAATCAGTTTGACAATGTCTGTCGGTAGTTCACGTCTATGTCTGTTGGTTTTTGTTTTGTGTGGAATCGTTTTTAGTCGCGCTTCATTCGTTACATGCAGCAGCAGATTGTCGGCTTCGATGAGTGATTTTAGGTCGGTGATAGTTGGGGGAACGTCCGGTAATAGGTCTATTAAAAGGGTTCTAAATTGTTCCCAGTCTGCTTTGTGGTACTTGAAGGTCGTTTTGGGAATGTTGGCCCGGGTAGGTATCCAATTGGGGGTGGCGATTTGGAGTCTTAGGCAGCAGTGGTCTGAGTTTAGTGGTTCAAGTACGTCCGTGTATATAACTTTGTTGCGTAGCGTGTGGGTTACTAGGATTTTGTCCGGTGAAGTGAGGTTCCGATGGTTAGGGTTATCCGGGAGTCGTGTGGGTCCGGTTGGTATTATACGGTAGGGTGAGTTTTGTAGAAATTGGTTTAACAGTATTCCGGTACGGTTGTTAATGTTGTCTCCAAAATTTGTGTGGTATGTATTTAGGTCACCGAGTATTAATGCTTTGTGGTAGGAGTTAAGGTAGGTGAAGAGGTCCAGTGGAAAATCGTGAGAGGGTGGGAGGTATATTGCAGTGATGAAAATAGGGAAGTTCCGAATATGTATTTTTATGGTAAGATGTTCAGAGTTGTTAAACTGGGGGGGATTTTTATGGAGGGAACAGGGGAGATCGTCTTTACACAGTATAGCGACACCACCGCCGCGTCGGTTTCTGTCCTTCCTGTATATTGTGTAACCGGGCATGGTGAACCTGTCTGATTTGTTGAGGTGAGTCTCGTTAAGGGTGAGTATGTCCGGGTTTATGTCATTACACAGTTGTGTAAGTTCAGCTCTGCTACTGTAGAGGTGACGAATGTTACTATGTACTATGGTCAGGTCACGTCTGATGTCCAGTACTGTCATTCTGTTAACAGTCAATGTTAGTGATGGAGTTTGCCAGCGATGTCAGTTGTTCCTGCAGCGGCTGCAGCGAGATTTTAATTTGGTTATTGACAAAATGGTGGATCATACGTTTGTGGAAGACTCTACGGGCTGATTGGTTGGCAGTTTTGAGAGTTGTTTTTCTGAGAGTGGGTTTTGAGTTTGTGGTTAACATGGATACGGTGAATATTGCTAATTGCTCCTGGATTTCATTAAGCCGCTTCTCTATATAGTTTTCTGCGATCACAAGGGCTTCCGTGATATATTTTGCAATCTCAGATTTAGGAACGGTCTGGGTGCTAGAAGTTGTGTTACTATCTAGGTTGTCGTTTTGTGGTACTTCAGTCGTAGTGGTGCCTGCTTGGGAAATACCATTAGTTGCGGCTTTTGCGTAATTCATTGTAGTTGGGAGCGCAGGAAAAATTTCGGAAGGTTTCTTGATACTGGCTGGAGTCGGGAGGGGTTGTATTGGTATGTGTGTGGTGGGTTCGTTGGCAGCGTCAGATTTAGGGAACTGGGGACATCTAGCTTGGCCTGTATAGTGCGTGTCAGACATACAGGTGGCACAGAATTTAAGATTGTCTGTAGATTTATGAAGGCACAGTTGTGGGTTTTTACCACAGCTGAAGCACACTTTGTTTGCCGTGCAGTTCGTTGCGGTGTGGCCAAACTTGGCGCAATTTAGGCAGGGGCGGTGGAACGTGGTTTCCCGCGAGGGTTCCACCTGGTAGTTTCTCCCCATAATGTGTATTCCAGCTAGCAATTGTTCTGCCGTTGCAGAGTCTTCCACAAAGATACGAATTAAGGGGGTTTCCTTATTGGTGGCTGCAGAAATAATGCGGTGCAGCCTCGTGACCTTGAGTTTCTGATGGTTAAATTCCTCAGCGAGGTCACTAATAGGTATTTCCAAGGCTACACCTTTCATCACCACACTTATTTCCTTGTTTCTCTGAGGTCGTGGTTTCGGGGTGTCTGGGGAAAAGATGGAGAGTTCTGCGTTGGGTCCGAATGCTGTGGTTGGTATTTTTTGTATGAATGACTCGGCTTCAAATAGGCTTTGGAAATTAAGTGTGGTGGTGAGTGTGGTGGGTGCCCAGAAAATGCGAGGTACTTGTGTTGTGACTCCATATTGTCGCATTAATCTGTTAATGTAGAAAGGATTATTCCCATTTACACTGTGGTTTTTAATTTTGACAGCAATTTTGGTGACAGTGGCGTTTTGGGTTTCAGGATGGTTAGGTTGTAGATTTGTGGTATCGGCTATTAATTTAGATCTCTTGGGTTTTGAGGGTACAGTTTGCCACTCTCCCTCTGATGTGCTATTGCGGATATTTTCGGTGGTTTGTGTAATGGTATGGGAACGGTAACCTTCACTTTTACGCCAACGTCAATAATCGACAGCGGACCAATCGTAAAGTCACAAACGTTTGCGCTGTTTCTATTGGCTCGCACTGGGAAGGCAGTACGGCATTGTCCCTGCGACTTAAATATTTTTCTCCCTCCGGGCTCATCATCAGACGAGCACCATGCCCCCCAAAGCTTCCGGAAAGGCTGCCAAGAAGGCCGGCAAGGCCCAGAAGAATATTTCGAAGGGCGATAAGAAGAAGAAGCGCAAGAGGAAGGAGAGCTACGCCATTTACATCTACAAGGTTCTGAAACAAGTTCACCCAGACACGGGAATCAGTTCAAAGGCTATGAGCATCATGAACAGCTTCGTTAACGACATCTTCGAGCGCATCGCCGCGGAAGCTTCGCGGCTCGCGCATTACAACAAGCGGTCGACCATCACCAGTCGGGAGATCCAGACAGCCGTCCGTCTCCTGCTACCCGGTGAGCTGGCCAAGCACGCCGTCAGTGAAGGGACCAAGGCCGTCACAAAATACACTAGTTCCAAGTAAGCGGGAGTGCTTGCTAGGGAATCAGCAACCGGCCCTTTTAAGGGCCACAAGTTATTCATAACAGAGTAGATGAATGAAGAACAACAGCGTTTCCCACCGAGTGAAAATTTAAATAATCACCCCGATAACACTTCTAGGATAGATAATACATTATAGGCAGTCCATGGGAGACTTGGATCCACGAGGCAAATTCGTTTCCTTAATAGTTTCGTACGACTTATATGAGAGCGCGGTGTCATTCCTACTCACTTGGCAGCATTAATTGTTGAGGGAAAACAACTTAGAAGGTAACTTGTCGACCGCGGTCATAATCCTTCCGCAGGCCACTACTGAGAATCTGTGGACATACGGGTAATCTATCTTTATTGAAACTCGGGTTCATAACATACGACTGATACTTTATATATCTGTCACGTAATCCATCAAGAGACAAATGTCCCCCCCCCCCTAGTCAGTAGCGAGCTTCAGTCCATTCGTAGTAGCCGCCGGTGCAAGAAGTGAATTGAAGTTTGTGTGAAGTTCCGTAGTATGGCATGAAAATGATGTCGAAAATCCGACTACAGTTCCACAACCATGTGGTTGAAAGGAGGCTCCGCTGTTGAACAACAATCCACCTGTGGCTTAACTTAGAATGCCGACTAGCTGTTTTATTAATCCCGTGTCAATCCAGCAGTGTGTGACGTTGAAACGTAACCAAACTGCCGTTGATAGATAGATTTATCATCTATCCCAATGACATCCAACGAGCTTGGTAATTTAGGTACAGAGTCTAAGCAGGCAGTTTACGTGTGTGTGTGAGCGAGTGCAGGTTTTATCGAGTGCACCCCAATCCCATCGTCCTCAAGTGCCTACAGATTACGCAGTTTCATCGGCAACGGCCATACCATGTTGAAAATACCGGTTCTCGTCCGATCACCGAAGTCAAGCAACATTGGGCGTGGTCAGTACTTGGATGGGTGACCGCTTGGGAACACCACGTGCCGTTGGCGATTTTTTTTTTTACGTCACTATTTCCAGCGTGTTCTAATAAGACTTATGGGATATTATGTTCCCTTCCCTATTCCAGCTATAGCTTGGATGATGACGCCGCTGCATAATTGTAGAGTAATTGATAATTCTTAAGTACTTGCAGCTCCGTATTGAAACTTATGACTGGTAGCATATTCATATGAGACGGTTCACTTCTCTGCGTTTTCTCGAAGAAGGGAATATGTATTCAGGGGATTGTGAACGTACCTCGCGCTCTCCCTAGAAGTTAGAGACATTTTAGGTAAAGAATGTAATATACTGTACATATATGGCTAATTAAAATCCCATTAGTTACTACATTTCAGTGGGTAGTACAAATTCCATAATGAAAATATCTCTGTCCTAGTAGTTGTATCCTTTAAAGAAGCTCGTTGTTTTCCCATGATGAAGGGCAGAACTTGGTCGGTAGAAATTTAAACAGACTGCATTATCAGACCAGGCGTTATTTCAATATCAGCGTTTAGTTTAGGAAATATAGCAATAGCGGAGTTGGGAGAAGTAGTTATAGCATGTACAGTAAGTATAAACAGTTCGCTGTACTGTACAGTGAATATAAATATTTGAATGTACGATGGCAAAACATCAGACATACAGTACGTAGCTCACATATCTTTAAAAATAAATAAATAAATAAATAAATAAAAATAAAGAAGACATTCTGAGGAGTGAGTGGAAAGTGCATATTATAATGAATATTTTTAACTCTCAGTTGACATTGAGAGAGAAAGCCATGCATCGGGGAACCGGTGACTGTTTTTGCGTTACCTTCTGCTATTGGCGTTGTTGGTTAGTAACGAATGAAAGGGGTAGGACGCGGAATCAAATGTCAAAAAACGATAGGGAAATAATAGTAACTGGTTGTATTTCGATCGAGCTCGGCGTGCTGATTCACCAGTGGGGTGTTTCACAAAGTTTACAATCTTTGGAAATTGTGAACTCTGTTTGTAAACTTCTGTTTCACAATCTTTGTTTGTAAAGGTGGACTGTACAAAGGAAATCAAATCTTTACGAATGAAATTTTGCGCTCTTTACAAGTGATATGTTTGTTTCACAACGAAGGAGTAATTTTACAAACGTGTAAACTAAACTTTACTAGTGAAGTTAGCACATTTTCTACAGTAGCCCTGTTGAAATAGCTTCTAATTGTGAATGAAAAAAATAAACACATATGTATAAAATCAATTTTATAGTAACAGGGTACCATTAAGAATTACACTGAAGCAGTTGTGATGTTATTGAGTAGTTCTAGCGACTCAGACGAAGATTTTGCATTTAGGCCTAACGTAGAATTTTCCGGCCACGTTCGTATCATTGTACGAATATTAATGAAAGGTTTCGAATGAATCCCGCGCTATACTTCAGAATACCGCGTTAGTTCTTATATACGAGGAACGTATTTAATAAATACTCGCACTTAAAGAAGAAAAACTTTGCACCGAAAACCAATCACTTAATAATGCAATGTCGGCATTACTTACGCAGTATTCTGAAGTCGTTCCGAATCCCATTTCGCTGTAATCTCTCCTACAAGATATGGGACATCACATGCAACATCTGAAAGGGAAAAGTGGTGCCCTAACCTCAAAGCGAGAACTGCATTGGTTGCATAGTAGCTCTCAGTTCCCTGCGTTAGCAGATAAGAACGGAATTTATAAGATTACAGTGTGCAAAAGTTCACACATGGTAGTTGATGTTGTTACAAGATTGAAAAAACTCGAGGCGGGTTATTGATCACCGAATGTGCTTACTCGGGCAAAGGATTTTTATGCTCCTCCTGCTGGGTTCCCTAATGTTGGCGAGGTTATGGATGAAACAATAAAATATACTGATGGACCAGCAGAGAGCGAAGTTGATTTTAATGGATGGACATGTTAGCTGCTCTATCAACTGCATATAACTACGTGGGTCAAATCCATTATTTATCAATTATTTGAATGAATTTCGCGCTAACTTTCGTCAGTTAAGTCGTAGGCTAATTAATGCATTGGTATGCTCGACCAATTGCATGCCGCGAAACTCCGTTGTCGCCGATGTAGCAAAATCTAAATAAAATATATATAAAAAAATATAAACATGTCCATCGATAGTTCTAAAATTACAGCTACTTTACCTCTGATCCTTAGTGATTTTTGTAAACTGTCGTTGGCGATTTTGTTCAACCAATTATGCGTATTTGTAAGTTTGTTTCGCCGATTTTGTAAAGTTCGTTAAAACATACAAGTGAATAAGATTGCATTGTGAAACACAGTTAACAAGCATATGTAATATTTCCGTTGTTAATTGTATATTGTTAATTTGTAATTTGTTAGCGTTGTGAAACATGCCCCCATTTACCTTTAGAGGTAATATCTACATTAATATTTAGTTAAAATTTAAAGAAATTTTAAACGAATGGAAGCTGCATTTTAATTCACCCCAAATTACTATGTTCCCTTTCAGATTATCAGCTGTTGTTGTTGTTGTTGTTGTATTGTAAGTTCTCACTTATTGTTAGCTAGCCGTACCCGTTCGCTCCGCTCCACCTGTTAGAAATAAATATAAAGTAATTACATAATTAAAATAGGACGTCTGATCCAGGGAACAACTTTTACAACAGCGCAAGATAATCTGCTTCGCATATTACCCAATTTTTTTTTAGCACTGCATTTATTGCATATATATTTTATGTATTTTAACACGATTCAATTGAGCATAGTTAAAATATGAATTATTAAAATAATGGATTGCCAAGCTAAAGTACTATTACTGCATACTAAATCAATACACTCTCGTTGTTCGTTAATTCTCTGAGATTAAAATGCGTGTACATAAATATTATTTTAAGAAATACAGAAAACGAATGTACAAAATAGCCTATCAAATTTTCTGTGCATAAGAAGCTATTTTAATCTTACCTGTCCTCGATTTACTCAGACGTTACTGTAATAACATTATAGCATTATGTCCATCTAGAGAAACTACAGTTTCCAATGGTGAAATAATAACTAATTATACAAATCAGTTAATTTACGAGCTTGTGATATTACTTCATACAAACACAGAAACATTCCCTGTAGGCTATGTTTAATAGCTTTCGATTGTTTGTTGATGTCCAAGGCCCCTGTTTCGATTGTTGTTGTCCAAGGCCCCTTATAGACGAAGTCATTTGTTCTTAATTCATTGCACCGTCTTAGATAGCGTTATTTTAATTTTAAAACTCATTTATCTCATTAAATATCAGTCCTATCAAAATGTTGTAAAAAAATAAAACTTAACGGAAATCATTTTTAAAGGAACATCTGTTATGTAACATTTTTTCTCAAATATCAATAATAAGCGAGATATTTCGATTTATTTAATTCAGGCCCCCTTATAACTCCCCTTTTAAATAATGTATTTCGAATGCCATATAGCCTAAAATCTAAGTTACAACAAACTTAATTTATATTCCAGTTTTCATATAAATCGGTTCAGCCATTATCGCGTGAAAAGGTAACAAACATACAGACAGACATACAAACAAAAATTTCAAAAATGCGATTTTCGGTTTCAGGGTGGTTAATTATATATGTTAGGACCAATTACTTTTGGAAAATCGAAACTTACCAGAAAAATTTCGGCTACAGATTTATTATTAGTATAGATAGTACGAGATACGACCGCAATTTTGTACGACTAGTGTAATGAAGGAATGCAAAAAATTATTTTGGAACTTTGCAATGTTAGTCTATCATTAAAATAAAATTAAATCTTAATTCGTCCCTTTTGCAGGAGTCTTCTTCATCCAGTATGTTGTTGGCTGATATGGAGGAGGAGGGGGGGGGGACATGCTCTAAAGGGATTAAATTTGCTTAGCAAATCGATATGGTGACTAACGCTTGCAATGCGTCATAGCTATAATTGTACTGCGCGGTAATTTCAGAGTAATAAGAGTTCAGTTCAGGGATCTGCTAATTTCTTCATATTGTGTTCGGCAATGGAATAGTACCGCAGTAGCATTAAGAGGTTTTTATAATTTGAACTGATATGTGCAGGTATATTGACCCCCCCCCCCTCCCACCGCTGGCCGACGCGGACTGCAATGACAACAGTAAGCCACACGTCATACGTAAGCCTTTCTTCTTCTTCATCTTTGCTCGCCTGGCAAATACAGTCTTGGATTTCACATATTCAATTTTTCACAGTCCCAACTCCCTTGCATGGACGTGTTTTCACGTACCTTTAAAGTTTCTCCTCTCATTCATTCAGTCTATTCGCAAGCCTGAGGGTTTTCCGTGGTTTTCCCTAAGGAGCTAAGACAAATGTAGGGATGAGCCCAGAAAGAAAAGGGCATTCACTTCCTTAGACCCTGGTAACTGCTCTTTTTAGAGGAAGGAGGAGGAGAAAGAAACCCCCCCACCCCCACCGACGTGGACTGCAATGACAACAGTAAGCAACACGTTATATGTAAAGCCTTTATTATTATTATTATTATTATTATTATTATTATTTACAATGGGACTAAAGGTGGTGTAGATACACTATGTCAAATGTGCCACAATCTTTCCTGCAATAGAAAGACGAGGCGCTGGCCACTAGCAATATTTTACAACATGCTAAATATTGCAAGTATAAATTCATGGATAATTTATAGTTAGAAGAACTCAGAAAACAATATCAAGAAAACAATTCATTTTCCAATTGTGTGAAGAGCTGACAAAACCGTGGATGCAGCACCGCTTTGCACGTCCTACTTTACACCGATCTCTGCGGGCAACAATTGAAGAACATCTGAACATTGCTGTGCAACAACAATGCCAGGTAATGCAGCCAGATGGTGAACGTACTGTTTGCTATAAATGTCCTGCAAAGAAGAGGAGAATGATGACAACATTTTGTGGACTTTGCAAAAAGGGGTTCTGCAGAGAACATCGCGCTGTTGTTTGCACTAATTGTAAATAGGACAATAACATGAACGTAAAGACTTTATGACAAACTTAAAATTAAATGAACACTAATGGCTACGAAAAGTGTAAAAGTTGTTAAATGTGTGATATTGAGTTGATTTCAGTTAATTAAAATGTGAGTAGTAAAAATTACGAATGCTTACCTTTAACATGAGTACAGTGATGATTACCTGTCTAGGGTTAAGTAGTCGCGTGGTGAGTTTAGGAATTCCCAGACCACCTCTAAGATTGTTTAAAATAAAGGTATTGTAATCGTACGTTTCTGTCTTTTGTCAATAGTAACGTTGACCTTTCTTTTTCGAGAAAACAAAATCTGTTGTACAGTTAAAGGTACTGAAATAGTAAGAAATTTTCTGAAATCCCCACGCGTTTGCAAGTGTAAGTCTCTGTTGTAACCTGTTGATTTACGAGAGACTGCGTGTGCTTCCGTACAGTGTTTCTAAAATGTGCAGTAACGAGTCAGAAATCATTGGAATGTAGTGTAGGTGTGTTTGTTATAACCGGGAATCAATCCGCAGTACTTGACCAATCAACTACGGGAAATATCAGAAAAATTGGCAGGAGTTAGCAAGAAAAACAAAGGTAAAATATCACGTGAACGAGCACCGATACCGAGCACTATGTACAATATACCCTAGAGAAAAAGACAAGAAAACAAAAGTCAACCGCTGCAAGTGTTACGAAGTGGTGTGTGAAACATATAATGAAGAATGTCTGCGGGAAGCGCATCTAGTGAGATAAAGGGTGAAATGGAGGATTCTGCTAAAAATAAAGAAAGGAAGAAAAATGTTTACAGTTAATACAAGTATTGTTTTCTCTTGTGGGTTTATGTTTAGTATAATAGATGTGTGTGTGTGTGTGTGTGTGTGTGTGTTTCATTAAAAATTAGCATATCCTTAATGAATACATCCTAAGTGGTATAAATGAAATTGTATAAACTGCAGGGAATCTTAAAATATGAAAATTGCGATAGTTGTTTTCTTTACAGTCCGACCTTTTTTAATAAACTAGTGTGAGATATGAAGTTTTGCACATTTAAGGGTTGTTAACATGAATGTAAGGAATATATATTATGATATGATATGATATGATTCTCAAATACTCTGTCCTGCTGACCCTTCACATTTCTGTATTCGGGCGAGTGTGTATTCTTCTTCTTCTTCTTCTTCTTCTTCTTATTATTATTATTATTACTATTACTATAATTATTATTATTATTATTATTATTATTATTATTATTATTATTGTGTGAAGAGTTGTATCGGAAGTGCTTTATAGACTAAATTAATAATTTCTATCTTAACTGAAATATTTACATTATATTTCACACAGTATAGTTACAGGTAGCATAAATTCAGATAATGGTTTTTATATGGGAATCTACTTCTTGTGTTTAGAGGCTACATTTATACAGAGTTAATAATTTCTCCCCTATGTAACATATTTCCATGAAATTTTATACGCATCTATGCAAAAACGAATTATGCTCGTGTAATTAGGGAATTAGGGAAAAATTAGTGTTTCTGATAATTTTTAATGTTTTAATAGAAATTATGCTCCTAAAAGATGACTAGCCTGCCATATTTTTCGCAGTTGGTAACAAAATGCTAGATTCATGGATATACTCCATAATTTAGTTGTTCATTATATGTTCAAGAAGTGTTGAATTTTTCTTGGAGAAATTAAGCTCCTTCATCCAGACTCTGAAAAGTGGCTGCTGTCGAATTCGTAAAGCGCCACCAAGAGATGAATATAACATCTAAGTTTGCAGGATGTAGCAGCTAAATTTTAAGCCGTATAGAGTTTAATATTTGATTAATGTGTGGGTAGAAGAATTGAAAGTTAACTCAGGTTTACTTGTAATGCACAGCCTGTTAAATATGTCGTAAAAAAAAAAAAAAAAAAAAAAACTAGTTGCACAAATCTCAGTAAACGTGCCAATTAAATGAATGCTAACGTATTATAGATTGCTTTTCGCGTATTAAATGAAAGTACACATCTTGTCCTATGACCTCCATAAGGGAAGGTTTAACAATATAAAACAGCCACTGACCCCACGAACAAAAATCAACTGAAGAGCGTGACTTAAAAAAAAAAAAAAAAAAAAAAAAAAAAAAAAAAAAAAAAAAAAAAAACTCATGTTTTGTCCCACCTCTTACTGATATTGATGTTTTGTATGTTGTTGTGCACAATGCCTAGCTTTTGTTTAAGCCTAGATATTACTTAAACTTCGGTTATGATGAAGTTGATTTTCTTACATAGTTTTGCGTTCTGGACAACTGTGCGCCGGCATCTCTCGGAACATCCGAGATCAGGTCCCTATCCCCTCCACCGCAAAGTCAAATAGCGTCTGTCACTTGATTTTGAATATTAAACAAACATACCATCACGGCATTTCCGTTATGGCATCTGGTGTCATCAATAAGCTACAAATAAAGGAAAGAAAGAAAGAAAGAAAGAAAGAAAGAAAGAAAGAAAGAAAGAAAGAAAGAAAGTAGCACAGTCACTGTCCTGAACAAGGTACGCAAGTATTATTTTAATTAATGCGTATCGCCTACCAGCCGCCGAAACTATTCGACAGGAGAGTGAATATCCTACACGGTCCTGTAAAAATGTTCTGAATACACTAAATGACGTGTAATTTTTTTTCTATTATTAGGACAATTGAACGTGTCATTGCTCCTGCGGGTTGCTTTGTTTCACACCACAGAGAATTCAGGTTCTCTACCCCCCGGGATTCTAGAGATAAGAGAGCGATGAGGTTAAAGGAGTAGGCGTTTGTTCGTGTTTTTGTTTTTACTTTAGAAAAATTGCGAAACGTGACGCAATAGCGATAAGTTTTATGAACAAGTTTGCTGAATCGACCAATTGAAGGTAATTTATATTTTGCTAAAGAAGAGAGGAGATTAATGAAATCAGTTATTGTAATAATCGTAGTAGATTGAAGGAATTGTTTGTATTCAAACTCCTTTTGTGAAATAAGCTGCTCGGATGCTTATCAGGGTGACGGTTATAAATGTTATCGTAATACCCACCCGAGGTCACAAAGGTCACAGTCTTCCGCTTGTCCTTTCCTAAGCAGACCACGTCTGTACTATCGAAAATAATGAGTCACAGTTATAGTTTCGTGAAAGTAAAAAATGTTAGATAGGAGACAAGTAGCTACTCTTATACAATCATAATCACATTTTGTATCCAATATAGTATAAACGAGCTACATGTAAGTACTGTGTAAAGTTTCATTAAAACAATATATTATATATGAGACAAGTCACTAATTTTTGTCAAAACGCATCGTCTATAAAGGGGTAGTTTCTCCTCTTATACAGTAGTGACTATAGTGCGAAGTTTCATGGAAATATGTCACATTTTTAGTCCAGCTAGATTTGCTTTCTGGACCACTTTGAGCCTTGGCGCTTGTGATCGGTCGGACGGAGGATCACTCGTCCCGGCGGCGTTAACCCTTAATTTGGTAAATATATATAATGTGCAATATTATAGAACTGTGAAATTTTTTTTTAATTTTCCTAAGAAACTTTGTTATCCATCGTTCTATTAAAAAATTGTTTATTAACCTATAGGATACATTGCGATATTTGTCAAACAGGCTGTGGGAAAATGCTGATACGGTGAGGAATGGAAAGGGAGAAACCATTTATATTATTGAGGTGACCTTGGAACGAGACCTGGAGTACGGTACAACCGGCTCTTCCGAGAAATAACTAGTGGCCCTGAAAAGGGCCTTTTTGCGGGCAGGAGTACCTTTGTTAATTCAAGCCCTCTCGCCGCGGATGCGCCTAGCCAGCTGAATATCCTTGGGCATAATGGTCACGCGCTTGGCGTGGATGGCGCAAAGGTTGGTATCCTCGAAGAGACCGACGAGGTATGCCTCGCTTGCCTCCTGCAAGGCCATTACGGCTGAGCTCTGGAAACGGAGGTCGGTTTTGAAATCCTGAGCGATTTCACGCACCAAGCGCTGGAAAGGCAGCTTGCGGATGAGGAGCTCGGTGCTCTTCTGGTAACGACGGATCTCGCGAAGAGCAACTGTACCAGGTCGGTATCGATGGGGTTTCTTCACGCCTCCAGTAGCCGGTGCGCTCTTCCTAGCGGCCTTCGTTGCCAGCTGCTTTCGTGGAGCCTTGCCTCCCGTGGACTTACGCGCAGTTTGCTTCGTACGTGCCATCGCTTACTCCTTCGTCCTCGCAACCCAAGTTGACGCAATACAGTCGCGCCCGCTGCCCCCAAGAGGGGTATTTATGTCTTCGCCCGTTGAGAAGCCACGCCCCTTCCGTAATGTGATTGGTCCGCGGGTTTTAGTATATAAACCAAAAAATGACCCGCCTTCCCGACGATTGACGAGGCGGAACGATTTGTTAAAGCCATACCGGCCAGAACTTTTGGACCGTCCGCACAACTTTTCATCGTCCATACACCATCTCACCAAGGACAAAGACTTCCACGAAACCGAGAGATCAGTGTCGTCATGAAGAATGTCGGCACCCAGATCCCGGAGGACGAATTGTTGCAGATTCTACGGGAAAAGTTCCCTGGAATCAAGCGCATCTCTAGAATAACCTCCGCCCAGACTAACCAGCCGACGCAGATGGTTCGACTTATAGTACAAGACGTGACCACAGCCGACCAACTTCTATGTGGAATCAACATAGCCGGACGTAATTACAAAGTCGAGCCAGCCCACGAGACAGTATTCCACAGACCGTGTCAGAACTGCGCCCAGTATGGACATGACAAAACCGACTGCCGAAACGACAAGACGTGTTTCACTTGCGGAAAAAATCCCGTCCACTGCAAACACCCACCAGACAACCAAGTCAAGTTCTGCGCCAGCTGCAAGAGCGATACCCACTATACGGGCCAAGCACGCTGTCCAAACTACCCCCGACATAACCCAACCCAACAAACTCCAACCCACATCCCGGTTCAAACACCCCAACAGATCCCTCCACCAATTCCTAAACCCTCACAATCCAGTCCAATCCAACTTCCCGAACCAAGACCTGGAATATCGTACGCCAGTGCGGTAAACCCGACAACGACCGACACGACAGAACCAACAACGGAACCGACACAGACTAACACCGAACAAATCGTAGCAGCAGCTCTAAATTCTGCAATGCAGAAAATAGAAAGCTACATCGACCAACAGATCAACAGACTGCGAGATGAAATTGTGATGTTCACAATTTCACTCCTCACGACAGACGCCCAACCCAAGACAAGACGAACGACTTTAGCAACAGCTAACCAGACAGCAAGACGGCTCTTACGCAGACAAGTTGCTCACCACTTTGTGGGTAACAAACTACAACTATCACTAGCACCACTGAAACGTGACACGACCAACCACAGACAAGCAACCAACAGCGGCCCTTCATAGGGCCGCGCGACAAAAGTAAACCACAACCAACACAGACAACAGCTTCATCCAGCCACATAAATCTGCAAGATAACAGCATCCAAGGCCTACGCAGCAGCCTGGTGTGAGCGGAGAAGACGCTGACCCGTAGAGAGTCCAACGAGCGAAGCCTAGCCGGGACCACGCCTCAACTGTCGCTACAGACAAAACATCGTAACCTGAAGAGGGCATATGTAAGACCCTAAAACAGGTTGCCCTTTGGGCAAACAACTTTGAGCTTGAGCCGTCGAGATCACTTTTAACCTTCGTCACACGAGCAACATGACTGGACGCGGCAAGGGAGGCAAGGGTCTTGGCAAAGGTGGAGCGAAGCGCCACAGGAAGGTTCTCCGAGATAATATTCAGGGCATCACGAAGCCGGCCATTCGTCGTCTCGCCCGACGTGGAGGCGTAAAGCGTATCTCCGGCCTCATCTACGAGGAGACGAGAGGTGTTCTCAAGGTCTTTCTGGAGAACGTAATCCGTGACGCTGTAACATACACCGAGCACGCGAAGCGGAAGACAGTCACGGCCATGGACGTGGTATACGCCTTGAAGAGGCAGGGGAGGACTCTCTACGGGTTCGGCGGTTAGACTGCCTACACACGTCTGCTGCCGAATCCGTCGGCAAAACGGCCCTTTTCAGGGCCATAAAATCCGTCTAAAAAGGGCAGTAGTTGTCGAGATTAATTTAATTCACCTTTACTGTGTGACCACTAGCTCAACAGGCCAGTGCGGAAAACAGAACTTATTTCGTAGGGGCACTTCAGTATCAGCAAAAGACGTTGTAAGAAATGCCTCTCCGTTTTTCAAATGGGTCTGACCCCAACGCTTGGTATATCAAGTGGAAAGACCGGATTCCTCTGTGAAGCCTTGCTCCTCGGATTATGTTACCTGTTACTGTAAACTTCTGTAAGTCAATAATCACTGTCCGAAGAATTGGTGGGTAATATGACAACGCAGGTAGGCAATGCTCACCAGACCGTAACAAGGAACCGAGGGGATTGACACATACTGAACATCACATCACCACGTTTTTGCAATGCCAACTTTTAGGTCATAGGAATCCAGTGTGGTAAACACTGGGGAGAAGAGGTACACATCGCATGTCAGAACACAGGACTTCGTCCTGTCAGACAACTTCCACGTATAGCTTGCGTCATTTCGGTTCGAACGAAACGACAGAGAGAGGGGAAATTCGAACGCAAATTGTCAAAGCCTTCGATTCCTACGAGAAGGTCATGTCATCATCTCAGTATTGGGGTTCCTGCGCGTGCGGCCAATATGTGCACCAACAAACAAACGCATTAGGAACTCTATTATAACGCCGTAAGTTGTTCACCAGTTATCGATTTCTTATTCAAAATTAGTTTCATTCGTAGTATGTAGTAAAGTAAACTAGTATATTCAAACGTATATGTCTAAAACCACGATGGGCACCAAAGAAGGGGACTTGTGATTATTTTCACGATAATCTCCATTACTCTAATATGATAGAAATATATTACATAAATTTCGAAGCCAACTATGTACCTTGGCATCATCATCTAATTTAATTCGTATTGTGTTAAATTATATAATAATAATGAAACCTTTCTATATGCATCAGTATAATGTGTTATCACACAATAGCCTAGTAAATGTACAACGGTTTCAAGTACTTCAGTGCGAACCTGGGACAACGACATCGTTCAGAGCACAAAATTACAGAATGATGATATTAAATCAGCCCACCGGTATAGAGAGAGAGAGAAAGTTGACACGCGTAATGAAATTACATTACGAAGCCGTGAGAGAGGATTAACAATACTGGCTATTTCTGACTTTTGTGAGGTTAGTGGGGCCCTTAAAAGGGCCGTTTTACGGAGAAGGGGCTTAAGCCTTCTTCTCGGTTTTCTTCGGGAGGAGAACCGCCTGGATGTTGGGCAACACACCACCCTGGGCGATGGTGACGCCGGACAGGAGTTTGTTCAGCTCCTCGTCGTTGCGAATGGCGAGCTGTAAGTGACGAGGAATGATCCTAGTCTTCTTGTTGTCACGAGCTGCGTTGCCAGCCAACTCGAGAACTTCGGCCGCCAGGTACTCCATCACCGCGGCCAGGTAGACTGGCGCACCGGCACCAACTCGCTCTGCGTAATTGCCCTTACGCAAAAGACGGTGGATACGGCCTACCGGGAACTGCAACCCAGCACGGCTGGATCGAGACTTTGACTTTCCCTTCACCTTGCCTCCCTTTCCACGACCCGACATGATGCTACTCCTACTTGCAGCTGTTTAACTACAAGAACGACGCCTCGCCCAAAATGATGCAGGGCCCGGTGTCAGAGTTGATTGCTGGCAGAGCCAGCGGTCGTTTTAGGGTCTTACATTACAATGCCCTCTTCGACCGTGAGTGCTTGTGAGTGCAGTGTTATTAGAATGTTGGATATTTAGGGCTTTTATGAGATTGAGGTTGAGACGTGGAAAGAAGACAGGTGGGTAGAAAGTAAGAAAGAAGATTTAAGAAGCAGATTTTAAGTTCTGATTTGTTGTTATTTGAGGAGTAACCATGAACTATTTGTGATGTAAATTATTTACTGGGCTTGCGTGAATTTTGAATGTATTTATTTATTGTTTAGTTATTCAACGGTAGCTATCATGCATCACTAAGCAGTGGTGAGGGCAGTCACAATTTGTTTATATTGTTGTTATCCTTGTGTTTGGGCGTTGGCATTTTGACTTCAGCTATCCAGCAGTCGGAGTGATGTTCGCTGGTACGTTATGTTGTGGGTGGGGTGTTTGATTTCGATTTCCTCTCGTTGTAGATGAAGGTGGATTATTAATTGTATGTGTCGGGTTCTGGTCCATGACATATATGTGTATTCCTCAACGATGGCATTCTTGTGGAGTATTTATGGGAAACAGGCCGCGAATTTGCCGATTCCGGGAGACGAGGGGTGTTGTAGAGAGGGAGAGAGGGGGGGGAGAGTTTAATAGTTATTTTGTGGATTGAAGTGATCTTGATAGGCTTGTAGGAGTTTTTCAATGGTTGTGTTCTTATTGGTGTGTGGAGGATTGTTAAACATATGTTGTGTGTATGAGCGACGTAGTGCGAAGTGTGTGTATTTAGTGACTGTTCGGATTAGGTGTGTGGAGAGTGGTTTCGTTTTAGTGTGGATGTATACTGTGTCGTTTCTGGTATGTTTGGGTAGTCGAAATATCTGGCGCAATAATTTCCTTTCACGGGACTCAAATTTCTTTTGTGTTGAGGGTGAAGATTGCAGTAGAAAATAGGAGGAGTAGGTGCACTGGGATCGAACCAGTGCTTTATATAGGTGTAGTAATGTGTTGGCGTGGCAGCCTTGTCTTCTAATGCCGCTTAGGTAGCTTACTGCTTTAGTGGCTTTGTTGTATTTGTCCCATATTGTTTGCGCTATTGTGGTCCAAGAGAGTTTTGATGTGAGTGGAATGCCTAGATATGTTACTTTGTGTTGGAGTGGTATTAATGCTTGTCCGATGGTAATGTGTTGTCTGTTTGTGATTCGTGATTTTAAAGAAGGGCGGAAGACACAGGTTTGGGTTTTTTCGGTGTTGATGGTAATTCTCCAGGTGTTGGCCCACTCAGTGTACTGTCTCAGGGCGTTGTCTATTAGTACCCTGGCGGATCGTAAGCGGGGATGGGTGACCCAGAATGCCACATCGTCAGCAAACTGTGCCAGGCCCACTTGCCCGACGGTAACCTTCACTTTTACGCCAACGTCAATAATCGACAGCGGACCAATCGTAAAGTCACAAACGTTTGCGCTGTTTCTATTGGCTCGCACTGGGAAGGCAGTACGGCATTGTCCCTGCGACTTAAATATTTTTCTCCCTCCGGGCTCATCATCAATATTGTATCTATTCTCATATTTAATAACTTGTGTTTGGCTATAATGCTATCTCGGCCCCCTAGACTGAAGCGAATCAGTTGGTGATCAAGAAGACACTGGCGACCAAGTCGCTGCCTAGTGGATCGCCACGTACTGAGTGTTATCTAGGAAACTTTGCCGACTTGTCGCAGGAGTGAAACCTCCTAAGTGTGTTAACCTCTGTGCTCATCATTATTATTAAATTATTGTACACTAACTTTAAAGTGAGAAACCGTAACATTGAGTAACATTGAGTGTAGCTGATTACCAGGGAACATTTTAGACTTGCCGCGGAAGAGAGACCTGCTCAGTGTGTGTGAACTTCTGTGCTCATCCTCATTATTGTTTTAAAATATTGTACGGTAACTCTCTTTTAACGAGAAACCGTAACATTGCATGTTGCTGTTCACTGGATGAACCCATAACGATAAACGCAGTGAGCCCCGCTCGACATATACAGTGTTGTAGGCGAGGAAATATCGACTAGTGCTGCACCAGTGTGATTGTACTGTACAGCAACAACCAGTGCATAGCATCGCGCGGGATAGTTTTCTGTGAGTTCCGTTCTGAGTTGTGCAAAAGCAAATACTAACGACATGGAGGAGAACGAAGAAAGTGGCCAACCTCCACCATCACCCCATCTAGACCAAGCCTCCACCTCAACCGACATATCAGCCAACGTGAAGCCTACATTTGCCACACCACAGCCGAAAAAGAAGCAGAAGCGGAAGAGACCAACCCAACTCAGCGACACCAAGCCAGTGAAAACAGGTATGTCTAGTGCTGACCAGACGACAGACTCTAACAGTGAAACTGATTCAGAGAACGTCATATCTACACTGCTCAATAGTTTTTCTCCAACTGAATCAGACAGAGGGCTCTTCATCAGGCGGGGAACGAAATCAGCATTTAGAGAATTGAAGCAACAAAATGACCTAACTTTCACTTCTCACCTTCTTTCGCAAACAGACCGGGTGGTAATTTTCAGCTCTAGAGAACAGCTCTCCAAATTCTCAGCTAAATTCAGCCCTCTATATTTTGGCCCTAAAGCTATATTTGAAGCTCTACCAAATTCAACCCTTACGGCACCTTGGCTTACGGCGTTGGACAGAACCCGCACTCCCAACCTGCCCCCTTCTCCAGTACCAGAAACCCCGCCAAACCCCAGCGAAAACGATTGGAAAACCGTAACCCATGCCAAAAGGAAACCTGTCCTGACTCCAGCTATCCCTCAAACATCCACCCACACCGATCCTGCCTCTTCTGAACAAAAATACACTGTAAAAATCCATAATCACTCATTAAACACCAACAACCCCTTTTTCATCAAAGACCTAATCACACAAAATCATCTACAGATCCCTACACCTAGATATTTCTGGGCATACACCACAAGAACTACCACTCTCCTTTTTCCTAACATACAGACCGCAGAAAAGTTCGTCCACGCCATACCCCCTGACTCTTTCGGCCCACATGCAAAATTGATTCTCATGCCAGCACACATGTCAGCCACTCAGCCACCCCCTCCCAAAGATATCAGCGTGGTCATAAAGTCTATTGAACACAGCATTTCTATGGACACTCTCAAACAAGAGTTACTCGACCAAGGCTACAAAGTCAAAAACGTAGCAAGGATCATTTCGGCACAGACCAGAACCGAAACCCAGTTAGTGAGAGCTTTCCTCGAAGACGTGGAAACTTCAGACGCCATGTTGAGAGGCGTGCTACTATGCGGAAAGTTCTACAGAGTCGAACCTTCGAAAGAATTCGTAAGACTACGCCCATGCTTACAATGCGCGCAATACGGACATGATAACAGTACCTGCAACAACATCCCTAAATGCCACAAATGTGGACAGAATCCTAATATCTGCAAGACAAAGCATACGACCAACGAGAAATACTGTGCCACTTGCGACAGCAAAGACCACTATACGGGACAAATAATATGCACCAAATACCCACGTAACCCGCAATCCCTACAACCTCTCGAAAACAAACCCCGCCATGTGGCAATCCTAGCGTCATCCCCCACCCCGCCCATCAAACCCTCACAAGCCTTCCCCGCTCTTATACCAACACCTTCACAAAGCCCCAACAACACAACATTCGCCTCAATCACAAGAGAGGGTACACCAAACATCACTACCAGCTCACCAGTGAAAACCTTAGCCATCCCAGAACCTCATCCCACTCCCACCCCAGAAGCACGCAAAGCCACGACATCCAAGAAAACAGACGACAGTATACCGGTCGACCTAGAGACAGTCAAGACAATAACCAAAAACCTAGAAAAATACATAGACGACAAGATCTCAGCCCTAGAAGACAAACTCATGACTTTCATAGTAGCACTCCTGGCGTCTGATGAAACTCCTGTCAAGAGGAAGGCTACACTCAAAACGGCTAATACTACAGCCAAAAAGATCCTCAAAAAACGTGTACTGCACAACTTCATCGATAAAAAACTGAGAGTGACCATAGAACCCATGAACTTCCCTCCCCAACATAAGACCCGCACGAATGATAACGCTTGTCGAGCTAATGACCGAAGCAACACCGATGTACGCCCGAGCTCCTCCACCACCACGTAATGGGCCACCACGCACGACAGAGACATGACCTGACTATTATACACAGCAACATACGTAACCTTTACGGTAATCGCACCGAACTGGAGCACTTAATTTTGGAACGCGACCCGGACATAGTTAGCCTAAATGAAACCCATCTAGGTGTGAATGATAAATTTACAATGCGTGGATATCGTTTTATCCGTAAAGACAGAAATCGCCGAGGAGGGGGAGTTGCTTTACTCTGTCGCGACACACTTCCTATAACTGACGTCACGAACCCTCCACAATTCAACAACTTTGAACATGTCACTATCAAACTCGCCATACACAATTACCCCATATTCATCACCACACTCTACGTCCCACCAAACGCGCCATTCCCCACGCCACTCATCAACCATCTCAACACAAATCATAAATCCATAATACTCAGCGACCTGAATGCATCCAACATTGCACTTGGAGACAGAAGGACAAACGCAGCAGGGCGACAACTAGAACTTATTCTTCACCGCACCGACTTCAAACTAATACCTACAGCCCCAACTAGATATCCACAAACAGTCAACGATATCCACGCCACAACCCCAGACAGAATACTGACAACACCACCAATATTTAATAGAGTGCTCCAGGCCGAAATTCTTCCCCCACTGAACAGCGACCATTGCCCAATCGAACTAAAAATCACCACCCCCATTTGGAGCCCAACAGCCCCAATTACCCCTAGAAAAAGTTATAAATATCATCAATCGGATTGGGATACATTTACAGAATACTTTGACTTGAACCTCCCCCCTCCCTCAGAAATCAAATCGTTAGAAGACCTTGAAAATGCGGACGAAATACTGCTAAAAGTTACGTGTGACGCTAGAGACAAAGCGGTGCCGCGCACGAGAAATGACGGAACAATAAGAAGACGATTACCCCCGTATATCATCGACATTATCAAGACCAAGCGGCGAGCACACAGACTGTATATGAGAGACCACAGTGATGATAACAGAAGACTCTACCGAAAACTCCAACAGGACGTTCGGAATGCAATACAACACTACGAACAGACAAAATGGAGAAACATTATCAACCAGCTAAACTCTAATCACAAAGACAACCCTGGTAGGTTTTGGAAACTGATAAACAAGTTAAAGGGCAACACCTTCCCACAATATCCTCTCATAAACCAACATGAAGTCATATTCAACACAGAAGACAAACTGGAACACTTCCACCGCATCCTATCCCGAATACACACCGTCCCACACCATCCAGATTACAATGAACCACACTACAATGCAATCACCGCACAAATCGAGAACAACCCAGACATATTTAATCCCTTGCGCATACCTTACGAACCACAACCATTGGATCACCCCATCATAGCGCCCATAACGACACAAGAAATAGAACATGCCATTCACAAAACACGAAACACCGCAGCCGGCCCCGACAGCATTCACAATATACTCTTCAAAAATTATCCTCCCACAGCCTTAAACTACCTCGCTAACTTGTTTACAGCAAGTCTGTATATTGGCGCACTACCAGCCCGATGGAAGCTCGCACATATACTTATGTTTCCAAAACCTAACAAAGACGCCACTGACGCAAACAACTATCGACCAATCAGCCTGACCCAGACCATCTGCAAACTAATGGAAAGAATCATAAACAATAGACTACACCATTTCATTGAGGACAATGACATCATCCCAGACACACAAGCCGGATTCAGAAAAGGCATAGAAATCCCAGACCAAATCCTCAAAATCTTGACACCAATTGAATCCGGCTTTGAGAGACACATGACATCAACAGTGGTGACAATCGACACAACCAGAGCATTTGACTCCATTTGGCATGACGGACTACGATATAAGCTACACAACATCGGCCTTCCCCCACCCCTAACCCGCTGGCTATCAGATTTTATTCGTAACAGAACCGCCCACATAAAAATTAACAGCTCCCTATCCCAACCATTCCAAATTGAAGGCGGAGTCCCACAGGGCACAGTACTCTCCCCAATCCTTTTCAATATATATGTTTCTGACATCCCCATCCCACCCCGCGAAGGCGTACATATCGGACAATTTGCTGACGACATTATTATCACAGCCACAGCCCACGACATCAGATACACAAACAGCCATGTCAACGAAACACTACGGAACCTAAACGTCTGGCTAGACATGTGGCGCATGAGAATCAATCCTGCAAAGTCACAAACAATGATTCTAAAAAAGAGACGCTACCCCAAAAAACTCATGAGAGATCGTTATGCCATCCGCTGCAAAAACTCCATAATCCCATACACCAACCACATCACATACCTCGGCATCACCATATCAAACAAACTGAAACTACACCGTCACGTCATCAACATCAAATCACGCATCACAAACGCCATCAAACTCCTCTACAACGTCGCAGGCAACCAAGCAAAGCCAGGGTGCCGGCCACATACAACAGCTCTAATTTACAAATCAATTATCCGACCGTCACTTTTACACGCGTCCCAGCTGTTCTCCAGAGTATCTAACTCTCAACTTTCTCAATTAGAATCACTGGAACGTAGACTTCTACGCAAAACATTTCAACTGCCACGAAACACACAAAATAGAACAGTATACACCATCTCTAACATCAAACCCATCACCCTATATATACAACACAAAAACATAAAATACACACATAAAGCTATTAATAAAAATTTCACCTCTGTACTCTTCCAAACAATACCACCCGGTCAGCCCCACCTCACAGTCTCCCGTCTGATGAATGACCACCAAGAATACTTAGCAAGGCAGCACTAGACAACCACACACCAAACAACCTCTCCCCCGTGCTTTCTTCTTCAAGCAAAACTATCTATAACACAACAAAATCTAAGACCTGAAAAGGGTTATACAAAATCCCTAAAGCAGGTCCACGGCACAGATGTTCTGTGTCCAAATGTCGTCGTCGTCGTCGTCGTCGGGCTCATCATCAGACGAGCACCATGCCCCCCAAAGCTTCCGGAAAGGCTGCCAAGAAGGCCGGCAAGGCCCAGAAGAATATTTCGAAGGGCGATAAGAAGAAGAAGCGCAAGAGGAAGGAGAGCTACGCCATTTACATCTACAAGGTTCTGAAACAAGTTCACCCAGACACGGGAATCAGTTCAAAGGCTATGAGCATCATGAACAGCTTCGTTAACGACATCTTCGAGCGCATCGCCGCGGAAGCTTCGCGGCTCGCGCATTACAACAAGCGGTCGACCATCACCAGTCGGGAGATCCAGACAGCCGTCCGTCTCCTGCTACCCGGTGAGCTGGCCAAGCACGCCGTCAGTGAAGGGACCAAGGCCGTCACAAAATACACTAGTTCCAAGTAAGCGGGAGTGCTTGCTAGGGAATCAGCAACCGGCCCTTTTAAGGGCCACAAGTTATTCATAACAGAGTAGATGAATGAAGAACAACAGCGTTTCCCACCGAGTGAAAATTTAAATAATCACCCCGATAACACTTCTAGGATAGATAATACATTATAGGCAGTCCATGGGAGACTTGGATCCACGAGGCAAATTCGTTTCCTTAATAGTTTCGTACGACTTATATGAGAGCGCGGTGTCATTCCTACTCACTTGGCAGCATTAATTGTTGAGGGAAAACAACTTAGAAGGTAACTTGTCGACCGCGGTCATAATCCTTCCGCAGGCCACTACTGAGAATCTGTGGACATACGGGTAATCTATCTTTATTGAAACTCGGGTTCATAACATACGACTGATACTTTATATATCTGTCACGTAATCCATCAAGAGACAAATGTCCCCCCCCCCCCTAGTCAGTAGCGAGCTTCAGTCCATTCGTAGTAGCCGCCGGTGCAAGAAGTGAATTGAAGTTTGTGTGAAGTTCCGTAGTATGGCATGAAAATGATGTCGAAAATCCGACTACAGTTCCACAACCATGTGGTTGAAAGGAGGCTCCGCTGTTGAACAACAATCCACCTGTGGCTTAACTTAGAATGCCGACTAGCTGTTTTATTAATCCCGTGTCAATCCAGCAGTGTGTGACGTTGAAACGTAACCAAACTGCCGTTGATAGATAGATTTATCATCTATCCCAATGACATCCAACGAGCTTGGTAATTTAGGTACAGAGTCTAAGCAGGCAGTTTACGTGTGTGTGTGAGCGAGTGCAGGTTTTATCGAGTGCACCCCAATCCCATCGTCCTCAAGTGCCTACAGATTACGCAGTTTCATCGGCAACGGCCATACCATGTTGAAAATACCGGTTCTCGTCCGATCACCGAAGTCAAGCAACATTGGGCGTGGTCAGTACTTGGATGGGTGACCGCTTGGGAACACCACGTGCCGTTGGCGATTTTTTTTTTTACGTCACTATTTCCAGCGTGTTCTAATAAGACTTATGGGATATTATGTTCCCTTCCCTATTCCAGCTATAGCTTGGATGATGACGCCGCTGCATAATTGTAGAGTAATTGATAATTCTTAAGTACTTGCAGCTCCGTATTGAAACTTATGACTGGTAGCATATTCATATGAGACGGTTCACTTCTCTGCGTTTTCTCGAAGAAGGGAATATGTATTCAGGGGATTGTGAACGTACCTCGCGCTCTCCCTAGAAGTTAGAGACATTTTAGGTAAAGAATGTAATATACTGTACATATATGGCTAATTAAAATCCCATTAGTTACTACATTTCAGTGGGTAGTACAAATTCCATAATGAAAATATCTCTGTCCTAGTAGTTGTATCCTTTAAAGAAGCTCGTTGTTTTCCCATGATGAAGGGCAGAACTTGGTCGGTAGAAATTTAAACAGACTGCATTATCAGACCAGGCGTTATTTCAATATCAGCGTTTAGTTTAGGAAATATAGCAATAGCGGAGTTGGGAGAAGTAGTTATAGCATGTACAGTAAGTATAAACAGTTCGCTGTACTGTACAGTGAATATAAATATTTGAATGTACGATGGCAAAACATCAGACATACAGTACGTAGCTCACATATCTTTAAAAATAAATAAATAAATAAATAAATAAAAATAAAGAAGACATTCTGAGGAGTGAGTGGAAAGTGCATATTATAATGAATATTTTTAACTCTCAGTTGACATTGAGAGAGAAAGCCATGCATCGGGGAACCGGTGACTGTTTTTGCGTTACCTTCTGCTATTGGCGTTGTTGGTTAGTAACGAATGAAAGGGGTAGGACGCGGAATCAAATGTCAAAAAACGATAGGGAAATAATAGTAACTGGTTGTATTTCGATCGAGCTCGGCGTGCTGATTCACCAGTGGGGTGTTTCACAAAGTTTACAATCTTTGGAAATTGTGAACTCTGTTTGTAAACTTCTGTTTCACAATCTTTGTTTGTAAAGGTGGACTGTACAAAGGAAATCAAATCTTTACGAATGAAATTTTGCGCTCTTTACAAGTGATATGTTTGTTTCACAACGAAGGAGTAATTTTACAAACGTGTAAACTAAACTTTACTAGTGAAGTTAGCACATTTTCTACAGTAGCCCTGTTGAAATAGCTTCTAATTGTGAATGAAAAAAATAAACACATATGTATAAAATCAATTTTATAGTAACAGGGTACCATTAAGAATTACACTGAAGCAGTTGTGATGTTATTGAGTAGTTCTAGCGACTCAGACGAAGATTTTGCATTTAGGCCTAACGTAGAATTTTCCGGCCACGTTCGTATCATTGTACGAATATTAATGAAAGGTTTCGAATGAATCCCGCGCTATACTTCAGAATACCGCGTTAGTTCTTATATACGAGGAACGTATTTAATAAATACTCGCACTTAAAGAAGAAAAACTTTGCACCGAAAACCAATCACTTAATAATGCAATGTCGGCATTACTTACGCAGTATTCTGAAGTCGTTCCGAATCCCATTTCGCTGTAATCTCTCCTACAAGATATGGGACATCACATGCAACATCTGAAAGGGAAAAGTGGTGCCCTAACCTCAAAGCGAGAACTGCATTGGTTGCATAGTAGCTCTCAGTTCCCTGCGTTAGCAGATAAGAACGGAATTTATAAGATTACAGTGTGCAAAAGTTCACACATGGTAGTTGATGTTGTTACAAGATTGAAAAAACTCGAGGCGGGTTATTGATCACCGAATGTGCTTACTCGGGCAAAGGATTTTTATGCTCCTCCTGCTGGGTTCCCTAATGTTGGCGAGGTTATGGATGAAACAATAAAATATACTGATGGACCAGCAGAGAGCGAAGTTGATTTTAATGGATGGACATGTTAGCTGCTCTATCAACTGCATATAACTACGTGGGTCAAATCCATTATTTATCAATTATTTGAATGAATTTCGCGCTAACTTTCGTCAGTTAAGTCGTAGGCTAATTAATGCATTGGTATGCTCGACCAATTGCATGCCGCGAAACTCCGTTGTCGCCGATGTAGCAAAATCTAAATAAAATATATATAAAAAAATATAAACATGTCCATCGATAGTTCTAAAATTACAGCTACTTTACCTCTGATCCTTAGTGATTTTTGTAAACTGTCGTTGGCGATTTTGTTCAACCAATTATGCGTATTTGTAAGTTTGTTTCGCCGATTTTGTAAAGTTCGTTAAAACATACAAGTGAATAAGATTGCATTGTGAAACACAGTTAACAAGCATATGTAATATTTCCGTTGTTAATTGTATATTGTTAATTTGTAATTTGTTAGCGTTGTGAAACATGCCCCCATTTACCTTTAGAGGTAATATCTACATTAATATTTAGTTAAAATTTAAAGAAATTTTAAACGAATGGAAGCTGCATTTTAATTCACCCCAAATTACTATGTTCCCTTTCAGATTATCAGCTGTTGTTGTTGTTGTTGTTGTATTGTAAGTTCTCACTTATTGTTAGCTAGCCGTACCCGTTCGCTCCGCTCCACCTGTTAGAAATAAATATAAAGTAATTACATAATTAAAATAGGACGTCTGATCCAGGGAACAACTTTTACAACAGCGCAAGATAATCTGCTTCGCATATTACCCAATTTTTTTTTAGCACTGCATTTATTGCATATATATTTTATGTATTTTAACACGATTCAATTGAGCATAGTTAAAATATGAATTATTAAAATAATGGATTGCCAAGCTAAAGTACTATTACTGCATACTAAATCAATACACTCTCGTTGTTCGTTAATTCTCTGAGATTAAAATGCGTGTACATAAATATTATTTTAAGAAATACAGAAAACGAATGTACAAAATAGCCTATCAAATTTTCTGTGCATAAGAAGCTATTTTAATCTTACCTGTCCTCGATTTACTCAGACGTTACTGTAATAACATTATAGCATTATGTCCATCTAGAGAAACTACAGTTTCCAATGGTGAAATAATAACTAATTATACAAATCAGTTAATTTACGAGCTTGTGATATTACTTCATACAAACACAGAAACATTCCCTGTAGGCTATGTTTAATAGCTTTCGATTGTTTGTTGATGTCCAAGGCCCCTGTTTCGATTGTTGTTGTCCAAGGCCCCTTATAGACGAAGTCATTTGTTCTTAATTCATTGCACCGTCTTAGATAGCGTTATTTTAATTTTAAAACTCATTTATCTCATTAAATATCAGTCCTATCAAAATGTTGTAAAAAAATAAAACTTAACGGAAATCATTTTTAAAGGAACATCTGTTATGTAACATTTTTTCTCAAATATCAATAATAAGCGAGATATTTCGATTTATTTAATTCAGGCCCCCTTATAACTCCCCTTTTAAATAATGTATTTCGAATGCCATATAGCCTAAAATCTAAGTTACAACAAACTTAATTTATATTCCAGTTTTCATATAAATCGGTTCAGCCATTATCGCGTGAAAAGGTAACAAACATACAGACAGACATACAAACAAAAATTTCAAAAATGCGATTTTCGGTTTCAGGGTGGTTAATTATATATGTTAGGACCAATTACTTTTGGAAAATCGAAACTTACCAGAAAAATTTCGGCTACAGATTTATTATTAGTATAGATAGTACGAGATACGACCGCAATTTTGTACGACTAGTGTAATGAAGGAATGCAAAAAATTATTTTGGAACTTTGCAATGTTAGTCTATCATTAAAATAAAATTAAATCTTAATTCGTCCCTTTTGCAGGAGTCTTCTTCATCCAGTATGTTGTTGGCTGATATGGAGGAGGAGGGGGGGGGGACATGCTCTAAAGGGATTAAATTTGCTTAGCAAATCGATATGGTGACTAACGCTTGCAATGCGTCATAGCTATAATTGTACTGCGCGGTAATTTCAGAGTAATAAGAGTTCAGTTCAGGGATCTGCTAATTTCTTCATATTGTGTTCGGCAATGGAATAGTACCGCAGTAGCATTAAGAGGTTTTTATAATTTGAACTGATATGTGCAGGTATATTGACCCCCCCCCCCTCCCACCGCTGGCCGACGCGGACTGCAATGACAACAGTAAGCCACACGTCATACGTAAGCCTTTCTTCTTCTTCATCTTTGCTCGCCTGGCAAATACAGTCTTGGATTTCACATATTCAATTTTTCACAGTCCCAACTCCCTTGCATGGACGTGTTTTCACGTACCTTTAAAGTTTCTCCTCTCATTCATTCAGTCTATTCGCAAGCCTGAGGGTTTTCCGTGGTTTTCCCTAAGGAGCTAAGACAAATGTAGGGATGAGCCCAGAAAGAAAAGGGCATTCACTTCCTTAGACCCTGGTAACTGCTCTTTTTAGAGGAAGGAGGAGGAGAAAGAAACCCCCCCACCCCCACCGACGTGGACTGCAATGACAACAGTAAGCAACACGTTATATGTAAAGCCTTTATTATTATTATTATTATTATTATTATTATTATTTACAATGGGACTAAAGGTGGTGTAGATACACTATGTCAAATGTGCCACAATCTTTCCTGCAATAGAAAGACGAGGCGCTGGCCACTAGCAATATTTTACAACATGCTAAATATTGCAAGTATAAATTCATGGATAATTTATAGTTAGAAGAACTCAGAAAACAATATCAAGAAAACAATTCATTTTCCAATTGTGTGAAGAGCTGACAAAACCGTGGATGCAGCACCGCTTTGCACGTCCTACTTTACACCGATCTCTGCGGGCAACAATTGAAGAACATCTGAACATTGCTGTGCAACAACAATGCCAGGTAATGCAGCCAGATGGTGAACGTACTGTTTGCTATAAATGTCCTGCAAAGAAGAGGAGAATGATGACAACATTTTGTGGACTTTGCAAAAAGGGGTTCTGCAGAGAACATCGCGCTGTTGTTTGCACTAATTGTAAATAGGACAATAACATGAACGTAAAGACGACTTTATGACAAACTTAAAATTAAATGAACACTAATGGCTACGAAAAGTGTAAAAGTTGTTAAATGTGTGATATTGAGTTGATTTCAGTTAATTAAAATGTGAGTAGTAAAAATTACGAATGCTTACCTTTAACATGAGTACAGTGATGATTACCTGTCTAGGGTTAAGTAGTCGCGTGGTGAGTTTAGGAATTCCCAGACCACCTCTAAGATTGTTTAAAATAAAGGTATTGTAATCGTACGTTTCTGTCTTTTGTCAATAGTAACGTTGACCTTTCTTTTTCGAGAAAACAAAATCTGTTGTACAGTTAAAGGTACTGAAATAGTAAGAAATTTTCTGAAATCCCCACGCGTTTGCAAGTGTAAGTCTCTGTTGTAACCTGTTGATTTACGAGAGACTGCGTGTGCTTCCGTACAGTGTTTCTAAAATGTGCAGTAACGAGTCAGAAATCATTGGAATGTAGTGTAGGTGTGTTTGTTATAACCGGGAATCAATCCGCAGTACTTGACCAATCAACTACGGGAAATATCAGAAAAATTGGCAGGAGTTAGCAAGAAAAACAAAGGTAAAATATCACGTGAACGAGCACCGATACCGAGCACTATGTACAATATACCCTAGAGAAAAAGACAAGAAAACAAAAGTCAACCGCTGCAAGTGTTACGAAGTGGTGTGTGAAACATATAATGAAGAATGTCTGCGGGAAGCGCATCTAGTGAGATAAAGGGTGAAATGGAGGATTCTGCTAAAAATAAAGAAAGGAAGAAAAATGTTTACAGTTAATACAAGTATTGTTTTCTCTTGTGGGTTTATGTTTAGTATAATAGATGTGTGTGTGTGTGTGTGTGTGTGTGTGTTTCATTAAAAATTAGCATATCCTTAATGAATACATCCTAAGTGGTATAAATGAAATTGTATAAACTGCAGGGAATCTTAAAATATGAAAATTGCGATAGTTGTTTTCTTTACAGTCCGACCTTTTTTAATAAACTAGTGTGAGATATGAAGTTTTGCACATTTAAGGGTTGTTAACATGAATGTAAGGAATATATATTATGATATGATATGATATGATTCTCAAATACTCTGTCCTGCTGACCCTTCACATTTCTGTATTCGGGCGAGTGTGTATTCTTCTTCTTCTTCTTCTTCTTCTTCTTATTATTATTATTATTACTATTACTATATATTATTATTATTATTATTATTATTATTATTATTATTATTATTATTGTGTGAAGAGTTGTATCGGAAGTGCTTTATAGACTAAATTAATAATTTCTATCTTAACTGAAATATTTACATTATATTTCACACAGTATAGTTACAGGTAGCATAAATTCAGATAATGGTTTTTATATGGGAATCTACTTCTTGTGTTTAGAGGCTACATTTATACAGAGTTAATAATTTCTCCCCTATGTAACATATTTCCATGAAATTTTATACGCATCTATGCAAAAACGAATTATGCTCGTGTAATTAGGGAATTAGGGAAAAATTAGTGTTTCTGATAATTTTTAATGTTTTAATAGAAATTATGCTCCTAAAAGATGACTAGCCTGCCATATTTTTCGCAGTTGGTAACAAAATGCTAGATTCATGGATATACTCCATAATTTAGTTGTTCATTATATGTTCAAGAAGTGTTGAATTTTTCTTGGAGAAATTAAGCTCCTTCATCCAGACTCTGAAAAGTGGCTGCTGTCGAATTCGTAAAGCGCCACCAAGAGATGAATATAACATCTAAGTTTGCAGGATGTAGCAGCTAAATTTTAAGCCGTATAGAGTTTAATATTTGATTAATGTGTGGGTAGAAGAATTGAAAGTTAACTCAGGTTTACTTGTAATGCACAGCCTGTTAAATATGTCGTAAAAAAAAAAAAAAAAAAAAAAACTAGTTGCACAAATCTCAGTAAACGTGCCAATTAAATGAATGCTAACGTATTATAGATTGCTTTTCGCGTATTAAATGAAAGTACACATCTTGTCCTATGACCTCCATAAGGGAAGGTTTAACAATATAAAACAGCCACTGACCCCACGAACAAAAATCAACTGAAGAGCGTGACTTAAAAAAAAAAAAAAAAAAAAAAAAAAAAAAAAAAAAAAAAAAAACTCATGTTTTGTCCCACCTCTTACTGATATTGATGTTTTGTATGTTGTTGTGCACAATGCCTAGCTTTTGTTTAAGCCTAGATATTACTTAAACTTCGGTTATGATGAAGTTGATTTTCTTACATAGTTTTGCGTTCTGGACAACTGTGCGCCGGCATCTCTCGGAACATCCGAGATCAGGTCCCTATCCCCTCCACCGCAAAGTCAAATAGCGTCTGTCACTTGATTTTGAATATTAAACAAACATACCATCACGGCATTTCCGTTATGGCATCTGGTGTCATCAATAAGCTACAAATAAAGGAAAGAAAGAAAGAAAGAAAGAAAGAAAGAAAGAAAGAAAGAAAGAAAGAAAGAAAGTAGCACAGTCACTGTCCTGAACAAGGTACGCAAGTATTATTTTAATTAATGCGTATCGCCTACCAGCCGCCGAAACTATTCGACAGGAGAGTGAATATCCTACACGGTCCTGTAAAAATGTTCTGAATACACTAAATGACGTGTAATTTTTTTTCTATTATTAGGACAATTGAACGTGTCATTGCTCCTGCGGGTTGCTTTGTTTCACACCACAGAGAATTCAGGTTCTCTACCCCCCGGGATTCTAGAGATAAGAGAGCGATGAGGTTAAAGGAGTAGGCGTTTGTTCGTGTTTTTGTTTTTACTTTAGAAAAATTGCGAAACGTGACGCAATAGCGATAAGTTTTATGAACAAGTTTGCTGAATCGACCAATTGAAGGTAATTTATATTTTGCTAAAGAAGAGAGGAGATTAATGAAATCAGTTATTGTAATAATCGTAGTAGATTGAAGGAATTGTTTGTATTCAAACTCCTTTTGTGAAATAAGCTGCTCGGATGCTTATCAGGGTGACGGTTATAAATGTTATCGTAATACCCACCCGAGGTCACAAAGGTCACAGTCTTCCGCTTGTCCTTTCCTAAGCAGACCACGTCTGTACTATCGAAAATAATGAGTCACAGTTATAGTTTCGTGAAAGTAAAAAATGTTAGATAGGAGACAAGTAGCTACTCTTATACAATCATAATCACATTTTGTATCCAATATAGTATAAACGAGCTACATGTAAGTACTGTGTAAAGTTTCATTAAAACAATATATTATATATGAGACAAGTCACTAATTTTTGTCAAAACGCATCGTCTATAAAGGGGTAGTTTCTCCTCTTATACAGTAGTGACTATAGTGCGAAGTTTCATGGAAATATGTCACATTTTTAGTCCAGCTAGATTTGCTTTCTGGACCACTTTGAGCCTTGGCGCTTGTGATCGGTCGGACGGAGGATCACTCGTCCCGGCGGCGTTAACCCTTAATTTGGTAAATATATATAATGTGCAATATTATAGAACTGTGAAATTTTTTTTTAATTTTCCTAAGAAACTTTGTTATCCATCGTTCTATTAAAAAATTGTTTATTAACCTATAGGATACATTGCGATATTTGTCAAACAGGCTGTGGGAAAATGCTGATACGGTGAGGAATGGAAAGGGAGAAACCATTTATATTATTGAGGTGACCTTGAACTGAGGGTAGTAGGAACGAGACCTGGAGTACGGTACAACCGGCTCTTCCGAGAAATAACTAGTGGCCCTGAAAAGGGCCTTTTTGCGGGCAGGAGTACCTTTGTTAATTCAAGCCCTCTCGCCGCGGATGCGCCTAGCCAGCTGAATATCCTTGGGCATAATGGTCACGCGCTTGGCGTGGATGGCGCAAAGGTTGGTATCCTCGAAGAGACCGACGAGGTATGCCTCGCTTGCCTCCTGCAAGGCCATTACGGCTGAGCTCTGGAAACGGAGGTCGGTTTTGAAATCCTGAGCGATTTCACGCACCAAGCGCTGGAAAGGCAGCTTGCGGATGAGGAGCTCGGTGCTCTTCTGGTAACGACGGATCTCGCGAAGAGCAACTGTACCAGGTCGGTATCGATGGGGTTTCTTCACGCCTCCAGTAGCCGGTGCGCTCTTCCTAGCGGCCTTCGTTGCCAGCTGCTTTCGTGGAGCCTTGCCTCCCGTGGACTTACGCGCAGTTTGCTTCGTACGTGCCATCGCTTACTCCTTCGTCCTCGCAACCCAAGTTGACGCAATACAGTCGCGCCCGCTGCCCCCAAGAGGGGTATTTATGTCTTCGCCCGTTGAGAAGCCACGCCCCTTCCGTAATGTGATTGGTCCGCGGGTTTTAGTATATAAACCAAAAAATGACCCGCCGTCGAGATCACTTTTAACCTTCGTCACACGAGCAACATGACTGGACGCGGCAAGGGAGGCAAGGGTCTTGGCAAAGGTGGAGCGAAGCGCCACAGGAAGGTTCTCCGAGATAATATTCAGGGCATCACGAAGCCGGCCATTCGTCGTCTCGCCCGACGTGGAGGCGTAAAGCGTATCTCCGGCCTCATCTACGAGGAGACGAGAGGTGTTCTCAAGGTCTTTCTGGAGAACGTAATCCGTGACGCTGTAACATACACCGAGCACGCGAAGCGGAAGACAGTCACGGCCATGGACGTGGTATACGCCTTGAAGAGGCAGGGGAGGACTCTCTACGGGTTCGGCGGTTAGACTGCCTACACACGTCTGCTGCCGAATCCGTCGGCAAAACGGCCCTTTTCAGGGCCATAAAATCCGTCTAAAAAGGGCAGTAGTTGTCGAGATTAATTTAATTCACCTTTACTGTGTGACCACTAGCTCAACAGGCCAGTGCGGAAAACAGAACTTATTTCGTAGGGGCACTTCAGTATCAGCAAAAGACGTTGTAAGAAATGCCTCTCCGTTTTTCAAATGGGTCTGACCCCAACGCTTGGTATATCAAGTGGAAAGACCGGATTCCTCTGTGAAGCCTTGCTCCTCGGATTATGTTACCTGTTACTGTAAACTTCTGTAAGTCAATAATCACTGTCCGAAGAATTGGTGGGTAATATGACAACGCAGGTAGGCAATGCTCACCAGACCGTAACAAGGAACCGAGGGGATTGACACATACTGAACATCACATCACCACGTTTTTGCAATGCCAACTTTTAGGTCATAGGAATCCAGTGTGGTAAACACTGGGGAGAAGAGGTACACATCGCATGTCAGAACACAGGACTTCGTCCTGTCAGACAACTTCCACGTATAGCTTGCGTCATTTCGGTTCGAACGAAACGACAGAGAGAGGGGAAATTCGAACGCAAATTGTCAAAGCCTTCGATTCCTACGAGAAGGTCATGTCATCATCTCAGTATTGGGGTTCCTGCGCGTGCGGCCAATATGTGCACCAACAAACAAACGCATTAGGAACTCTATTATAACGCCGTAAGTTGTTCACCAGTTATCGATTTCTTATTCAAAATTAGTTTCATTCGTAGTATGTAGTAAAGTAAACTAGTATATTCAAACGTATATGTCTAAAACCACGATGGGCACCAAAGAAGGGGACTTGTGATTATTTTCACGATAATCTCCATTACTCTAATATGATAGAAATATATTACATAAATTTCGAAGCCAACTATGTACCTTGGCATCATCATCTAATTTAACTCGTATTGTGTTAAATTATATAATAATAATGAAACCTTTCTATATGCATCAGTATAATGTGTTATCACACAATAGCCTAGTAAATGTACAACGGTTTCAAGTACTTCAGTGCGAACCTGGGACAACGACATCGTTCAGAGCACAAAATTACAGAATGATGATATTAAATCAGCCCACCGGTATAGAGAGAGAGAGAAAGTTGACACGCGTAATGAAATTACATTACGAAGCCGTGAGAGAGGATTAACAATACTGGCTATTTCTGACTTTTGTGAGGTTAGTGGGGCCCTTAAAAGGGCCGTTTTACGGAGAAGGGGCTTAAGCCTTCTTCTCGGTTTTCTTCGGGAGGAGAACCGCCTGGATGTTGGGCAACACACCACCCTGGGCGATGGTGACGCCGGACAGGAGTTTGTTCAGCTCCTCGTCGTTGCGAATGGCGAGCTGTAAGTGACGAGGAATGATCCTAGTCTTCTTGTTGTCACGAGCTGCGTTGCCAGCCAACTCGAGAACTTCGGCCGCCAGGTACTCCATCACCGCGGCCAGGTAGACTGGCGCACCGGCACCAACTCGCTCTGCGTAATTGCCCTTACGCAAAAGACGGTGGATACGGCCTACCGGGAACTGCAACCCAGCACGGCTGGATCGAGACTTTGACTTTCCCTTCACCTTGCCTCCCTTTCCACGACCCGACATGATGCTACTCCTACTTGCAGCTGTTTAACTACAAGAACGACGCCTCGCCCAAAATGATGCAGGGCCCGGTGTCAGAGTTGATTGCTGGCAGAGCCAGCGGTCGTTTTAGGGTCTTACATTACAATGCCCTCTTCGACCGTGAGTGCTTGTGAGTGCAGTGTTAATAGAATGTTGGATATTTAGGGCTTTTATGAGATTGAGATTGAGACGTGGAAAGAAGACAGGTGGGTAGAAAGTAAGAAAGAAGATTTAAGAAGCAGAATTTAAGTTTTGATTTGTTGTTATTTGAGGAGTGACCATGAACTGTTTGTGATGTAAATTATTTACTGGGCTTGCGTGAATTTTGAATGTATTTATTTACTGTTAATTATTCAACGATAGCTATCATGCATCACTAAGCAGTGGTGAGGGCAGTCACAATTTGTTTATATTGTTGTTATCCTTGTGTTTGTGCGTTGGCATTTTGACTTCAGCTATCCAGCAGTCGGAGAGATGTTCGCTGGTACGTTATGTTGTGGGTGGGGTATTTGATTTCGATTTCCTCTCGTTGTAGATGAAAGTGGATTATTAATTGTATGTGTCGGGTTCTGGTCTATGACATGTATGTGCATTCCTCAACGATGGCATTCTTTTGGGGTATTTATGGGAGACAGACCGCGAATGAGCCGACTCCGGGATACGAGGGGTTTTGTAGAGAGGGAGAGAGAGGGGGAGAGTTTAATGGTTATTTTGTGGATTGAAGTGATCTTGATAGGCTTGTAGGAGTTTTTCAATGGTTGTGTTCTTGTTGGTGTGTGGAGGATTGTTAAACATATGTTGTGTGTATGAGCGACGTAGTGCGAAGTGTGTGTATTTAGTGACTGTTCGGATTAGGTGTGTGGAGAGTGGTTTCGTTTTGGTGTGGATGTATACTGTGTCGTTTCTGGTATGTTTGGGTAGTCGAAATATCTGGCGCAATAATTTCCTTTCACGGGACTCAAATTTCTTTTGTGTTGAGGGTGAAGATTGCAATAGAAAGTAGGAGGAGTAGGTGCACTGGGATCGAACCAGTGCTTTATATAGGTGTAGTAATGTGTTGGCGTGGCAGCCTTGTCGTCTAATGCCGCTTAGGTAGCTTACTGCTTTAGTGGCTTTGTTGTATTTGTCCCATATTGTTTGCGCTATTGTAGTCCAAGAGAGTTTTGATGTGAGTGGAATGCCTAGATATGTTACTTTGTGTTGGAGTGGTATTAATGCTTGTCCGATTGTAATGTGTTGTCTGTTTGTGATTCGTGATTTTAAAGAGGGGCGGAAGACACAGGTTTGGGTTTTTTCGGTGTTGATGGTAATTCTCCAGGTGTTGGCCCACTCAGTGTACTGTCTCAGGGCGTTGTCTATTAGTACCCTGGCGGATCGTAAGCGGGGATGGGTGGCCCAGAAAGCAACATCGTCAGCAAACTGTGCCAGGCCCACTTGATTGTTGTTGGGTTGAGGGATGTCAGATACATATATGTTATAGAGCAGGGGGGAAATCACGCTGCCCTGGGGAACTCCTGCTTCGATTTGGAAGGTGCGGGACAGATCTTGTCTGCCAAGACGGACCTGGCCAGATCGGTTATTCAGGAAGCTGGAGATCCAGCGTGTTATTTCGTGCGGAAATTGCATGTTTGTTAATGCAAACCCGACGGTAACCTTCACTTTTACGCCAACGTCAATAATCGACAGCGGACCAATCGTAAAGTCACAAACGTTTGCGCTGTTTCTATTGGCTCGCACTGGGAAGGCAGTACGGCATTGTCCCTGCGACTTAAATATTTTTCTCCCTCCGGGCTCATCATCAGACGAGCACCATGCCCCCCAAAGCTTCCGGAAAGGCTGCCAAGAAGGCCGGCAAGGCCCAGAAGAATATTTCGAAGGGCGATAAGAAGAAGAAGCGCAAGAGGAAGGAGAGCTACGCCATTTACATCTACAAGGTTCTGAAACAAGTTCACCCAGACACGGGAATCAGTTCAAAGGCTATGAGCATCATGAACAGCTTCGTTAACGACATCTTCGAGCGCATCGCCGCGGAAGCTTCGCGGCTCGCGCATTACAACAAGCGGTCGACCATCACCAGTCGGGAGATCCAGACAGCCGTCCGTCTCCTGCTACCCGGTGAGCTGGCCAAGCACGCCGTCAGTGAAGGGACCAAGGCCGTCACAAAATACACTAGTTCCAAGTAAGCGGGAGTGCTTGCTAGGGAATCAGCAACCGGCCCTTTTAAGGGCCACAAGTTATTCATAACAGAGTAGATGAATGAAGAACAACAGCGTTTCCCACCGAGTGAAAATTTAAATAATCACCCCGATAACACTTCTAGGATAGATAATACATTATAGGCAGTCCATGGGAGACTTGGATCCACGAGGCAAATTCGTTTCCTTAATAGTTTCGTACGACTTATATGAGAGCGCGGTGTCATTCCTACTCACTTGGCAGCATTAATTGTTGAGGGAAAACAACTTAGAAGGTAACTTGTCGACCGCGGTCATAATCCTTCCGCAGGCCACTACTGAGAATCTGTGGACATACGGGTAATCTATCTTTATTGAAACTCGGGTTCATAACATACGACTGATACTTTATATATCTGTCACGTAATCCATCAAGAGACAAATGTCCCCCCCCCCCTAGTCAGTAGCGAGCTTCAGTCCATTCGTAGTAGCCGCCGGTGCAAGAAGTGAATTGAAGTTTGTGTGAAGTTCCGTAGTATGGCATGAAAATGATGTCGAAAATCCGACTACAGTTCCACAACCATGTGGTTGAAAGGAGGCTCCGCTGTTGAACAACAATCCACCTGTGGCTTAACTTAGAATGCCGACTAGCTGTTTTATTAATCCCGTGTCAATCCAGCAGTGTGTGACGTTGAAACGTAACCAAACTGCCGTTGATAGATAGATTTATCATCTATCCCAATGACATCCAACGAGCTTGGTAATTTAGGTACAGAGTCTAAGCAGGCAGTTTACGTGTGTGTGTGAGCGAGTGCAGGTTTTATCGAGTGCACCCCAATCCCATCGTCCTCAAGTGCCTACAGATTACGCAGTTTCATCGGCAACGGCCATACCATGTTGAAAATACCGGTTCTCGTCCGATCACCGAAGTCAAGCAACATTGGGCGTGGTCAGTACTTGGATGGGTGACCGCTTGGGAACACCACGTGCCGTTGGCGATTTTTTTTTTACGTCACTATTTCCAGCGTGTTCTAATAAGACTTATGGGATATTATGTTCCCTTCCCTATTCCAGCTATAGCTTGGATGATGACGCCGCTGCATAATTGTAGAGTAATTGATAATTCTTAAGTACTTGCAGCTCCGTATTGAAACTTATGACTGGTAGCATATTCATATGAGACGGTTCACTTCTCTGCGTTTTCTCGAAGAAGGGAATATGTATTCAGGGGATTGTGAACGTACCTCGCGCTCTCCCTAGAAGTTAGAGACATTTTAGGTAAAGAATGTAATATACTGTACATATATGGCTAATTAAAATCCCATTAGTTACTACATTTCAGTGGGTAGTACAAATTCCATAATGAAAATATCTCTGTCCTAGTAGTTGTATCCTTTAAAGAAGCTCGTTGTTTTCCCATGATGAAGGGCAGAACTTGGTCGGTAGAAATTTAAACAGACTGCATTATCAGACCAGGCGTTATTTCAATATCAGCGTTTAGTTTAGGAAATATAGCAATAGCGGAGTTGGGAGAAGTAGTTATAGCATGTACAGTAAGTATAAACAGTTCGCTGTACTGTACAGTGAATATAAATATTTGAATGTACGATGGCAAAACATCAGACATACAGTACGTAGCTCACATATCTTTAAAAATAAATAAATAAATAAATAAATAAAAATAAAGAAGACATTCTGAGGAGTGAGTGGAAAGTGCATATTATAATGAATATTTTTAACTCTCAGTTGACATTGAGAGAGAAAGCCATGCATCGGGGAACCGGTGACTGTTTTTGCGTTACCTTCTGCTATTGGCGTTGTTGGTTAGTAACGAATGAAAGGGGTAGGACGCGGAATCAAATGTCAAAAAACGATAGGGAAATAATAGTAACTGGTTGTATTTCGATCGAGCTCGGCGTGCTGATTCACCAGTGGGGTGTTTCACAAAGTTTACAATCTTTGGAAATTGTGAACTCTGTTTGTAAACTTCTGTTTCACAATCTTTGTTTGTAAAGGTGGACTGTACAAAGGAAATCAAATCTTTACGAATGAAATTTTGCGCTCTTTACAAGTGATATGTTTGTTTCACAACGAAGGAGTAATTTTACAAACGTGTAAACTAAACTTTACTAGTGAAGTTAGCACATTTTCTACAGTAGCCCTGTTGAAATAGCTTCTAATTGTGAATGAAAAAAATAAACACATATGTATAAAATCAATTTTATAGTAACAGGGTACCATTAAGAATTACACTGAAGCAGTTGTGATGTTATTGAGTAGTTCTAGCGACTCAGACGAAGATTTTGCATTTAGGCCTAACGTAGAATTTTCCGGCCACGTTCGTATCATTGTACGAATATTAATGAAAGGTTTCGAATGAATCCCGCGCTATACTTCAGAATACCGCGTTAGTTCTTATATACGAGGAACGTATTTAATAAATACTCGCACTTAAAGAAGAAAAACTTTGCACCGAAAACCAATCACTTAATAATGCAATGTCGGCATTACTTACGCAGTATTCTGAAGTCGTTCCGAATCCCATTTCGCTGTAATCTCTCCTACAAGATATGGGACATCACATGCAACATCTGAAAGGGAAAAGTGGTGCCCTAACCTCAAAGCGAGAACTGCATTGGTTGCATAGTAGCTCTCAGTTCCCTGCGTTAGCAGATAAGAACGGAATTTATAAGATTACAGTGTGCAAAAGTTCACACATGGTAGTTGATGTTGTTACAAGATTGAAAAAACTCGAGGCGGGTTATTGATCACCGAATGTGCTTACTCGGGCAAAGGATTTTTATGCTCCTCCTGCTGGGTTCCCTAATGTTGGCGAGGTTATGGATGAAACAATAAAATATACTGATGGACCAGCAGAGAGCGAAGTTGATTTTAATGGATGGACATGTTAGCTGCTCTATCAACTGCATATAACTACGTGGGTCAAATCCATTATTTATCAATTATTTGAATGAATTTCGCGCTAACTTTCGTCAGTTAAGTCGTAGGCTAATTAATGCATTGGTATGCTCGACCAATTGCATGCCGCGAAACTCCGTTGTCGCCGATGTAGCAAAATCTAAATAAAATATATATAAAAAAATATAAACATGTCCATCGATAGTTCTAAAATTACAGCTACTTTACCTCTGATCCTTAGTGATTTTTGTAAACTGTCGTTGGCGATTTTGTTCAACCAATTATGCGTATTTGTAAGTTTGTTTCGCCGATTTTGTAAAGTTCGTTAAAACATACAAGTGAATAAGATTGCATTGTGAAACACAGTTAACAAGCATATGTAATATTTCCGTTGTTAATTGTATATTGTTAATTTGTAATTTGTTAGCGTTGTGAAACATGCCCCCATTTACCTTTAGAGGTAATATCTACATTAATATTTAGTTAAAATTTAAAGAAATTTTAAACGAATGGAAGCTGCATTTTAATTCACCCCAAATTACTATGTTCCCTTTCAGATTATCAGCTGTTGTTGTTGTTGTTGTTGTATTGTAAGTTCTCACTTATTGTTAGCTAGCCGTACCCGTTCGCTCCGCTCCACCTGTTAGAAATAAATATAAAGTAATTACATAATTAAAATAGGACGTCTGATCCAGGGAACAACTTTTACAACAGCGCAAGATAATCTGCTTCGCATATTACCCAATTTTTTTTTAGCACTGCATTTATTGCATATATATTTTATGTATTTTAACACGATTCAATTGAGCATAGTTAAAATATGAATTATTAAAATAATGGATTGCCAAGCTAAAGTACTATTACTGCATACTAAATCAATACACTCTCGTTGTTCGTTAATTCTCTGAGATTAAAATGCGTGTACATAAATATTATTTTAAGAAATACAGAAAACGAATGTACAAAATAGCCTATCAAATTTTCTGTGCATAAGAAGCTATTTTAATCTTACCTGTCCTCGATTTACTCAGACGTTACTGTAATAACATTATAGCATTATGTCCATCTAGAGAAACTACAGTTTCCAATGGTGAAATAATAACTAATTATACAAATCAGTTAATTTACGAGCTTGTGATATTACTTCATACAAACACAGAAACATTCCCTGTAGGCTATGTTTAATAGCTTTCGATTGTTTGTTGATGTCCAAGGCCCCTGTTTCGATTGTTGTTGTCCAAGGCCCCTTATAGACGAAGTCATTTGTTCTTAATTCATTGCACCGTCTTAGATAGCGTTATTTTAATTTTAAAACTCATTTATCTCATTAAATATCAGTCCTATCAAAATGTTGTAAAAAAATAAAACTTAACGGAAATCATTTTTAAAGGAACATCTGTTATGTAACATTTTTTCTCAAATATCAATAATAAGCGAGATATTTCGATTTATTTAATTCAGGCCCCCTTATAACTCCCCTTTTAAATAATGTATTTCGAATGCCATATAGCCTAAAATCTAAGTTACAACAAACTTAATTTATATTCCAGTTTTCATATAAATCGGTTCAGCCATTATCGCGTGAAAAGGTAACAAACATACAGACAGACATACAAACAAAAATTTCAAAAATGCGATTTTCGGTTTCAGGGTGGTTAATTATATATGTTAGGACCAATTACTTTTGGAAAATCGAAACTTACCAGAAAAATTTCGGCTACAGATTTATTATTAGTATAGATAGTACGAGATACGACCGCAATTTTGTACGACTAGTGTAATGAAGGAATGCAAAAAATTATTTTGGAACTTTGCAATGTTAGTCTATCATTAAAATAAAATTAAATCTTAATTCGTCCCTTTTGCAGGAGTCTTCTTCATCCAGTATGTTGTTGGCTGATATGGAGGAGGAGGGGGGGGGGACATGCTCTAAAGGGATTAAATTTGCTTAGCAAATCGATATGGTGACTAACGCTTGCAATGCGTCATAGCTATAATTGTACTGCGCGGTAATTTCAGAGTAATAAGAGTTCAGTTCAGGGATCTGCTAATTTCTTCATATTGTGTTCGGCAATGGAATAGTACCGCAGTAGCATTAAGAGGTTTTTATAATTTGAACTGATATGTGCAGGTATATTGACCCCCCCCCCCTCCCACCGCTGGCCGACGCGGACTGCAATGACAACAGTAAGCCACACGTCATACGTAAGCCTTTCTTCTTCTTCATCTTTGCTCGCCTGGCAAATACAGTCTTGGATTTCACATATTCAATTTTTCACAGTCCCAACTCCCTTGCATGGACGTGTTTTCACGTACCTTTAAAGTTTCTCCTCTCATTCATTCAGTCTATTCGCAAGCCTGAGGGTTTTCCGTGGTTTTCCCTAAGGAGCTAAGACAAATGTAGGGATGAGCCCAGAAAGAAAAGGGCATTCACTTCCTTAGACCCTGGTAACTGCTCTTTTTAGAGGAAGGAGGAGGAGAAAGAAACCCCCCCACCCCCACCGACGTGGACTGCAATGACAACAGTAAGCAACACGTTATATGTAAAGCCTTTATTATTATTATTATTATTATTATTATTATTATTATTATACAATGGGACTAAAGGTGGTGTAGATACACTATGTCAAATGTGCCACAATCTTTCCTGCAATAGAAAGACGAGGCGCTGGCCACTAGCAATATTTTACAACATGCTAAATATTGCAAGTATAAATTCATGGATAATTTATAGTTAGAAGAACTCAGAAAACAATATCAAGAAAACAATTCATTTTCCAATTGTGTGAAGAGCTGACAAAACCGTGGATGCAGCACCGCTTTGCACGTCCTACTTTACACCGATCTCTGCGGGCAACAATTGAAGAACATCTGAACATTGCTGTGCAACAACAATGCCAGGTAATGCAGCCAGATGGTGAACGTACTGTTTGCTATAAATGTCCTGCAAAGAAGAGGAGAATGATGACAACATTTTGTGGACTTTGCAAAAAGGGGTTCTGCAGAGAACATCGCGCTGTTGTTTGCACTAATTGTAAATAGGACAATAACATGAACGTAAAGACTTTATGACAAACTTAAAATTAAATGAACACTAATGGCTACGAAAAGTGTAAAAGTTGTTAAATGTGTGATATTGAGTTGATTTCAGTTAATTAAAATGTGAGTAGTAAAAATTACGAATGCTTACCTTTAACATGAGTACAGTGATGATTACCTGTCTAGGGTTAAGTAGTCGCGTGGTGAGTTTAGGAATTCCCAGACCACCTCTAAGATTGTTTAAAATAAAGGTATTGTAATCGTACGTTTCTGTCTTTTGTCAATAGTAACGTTGACCTTTCTTTTTCGAGAAAACAAAATCTGTTGTACAGTTAAAGGTACTGAAATAGTAAGAAATTTTCTGAAATCCCCACGCGTTTGCAAGTGTAAGTCTCTGTTGTAACCTGTTGATTTACGAGAGACTGCGTGTGCTTCCGTACAGTGTTTCTAAAATGTGCAGTAACGAGTCAGAAATCATTGGAATGTAGTGTAGGTGTGTTTGTTATAACCGGGAATCAATCCGCAGTACTTGACCAATCAACTACGGGAAATATCAGAAAAATTGGCAGGAGTTAGCAAGAAAAACAAAGGTAAAATATCACGTGAACGAGCACCGATACCGAGCACTATGTACAATATACCCTAGAGAAAAAGACAAGAAAACAAAAGTCAACCGCTGCAAGTGTTACGAAGTGGTGTGTGAAACATATAATGAAGAATGTCTGCGGGAAGCGCATCTAGTGAGATAAAGGGTGAAATGGAGGATTCTGCTAAAAATAAAGAAAGGAAGAAAAATGTTTACAGTTAATACAAGTATTGTTTTCTCTTGTGGGTTTATGTTTAGTATAATAGATGTGTGTGTGTGTGTGTGTGTGTGTGTGTGTTCATTAAAAATTAGCATATCCTTAATGAATACATCCTAAGTGGTATAAATGAAATTGTATAAACTGCAGGGAATCTTAAAATATGAAAATTGCGATAGTTGTTTTCTTTACAGTCCGACCTTTTTTAATAAACTAGTGTGAGATATGAAGTTTTGCACATTTAAGGGTTGTTAACATGAATGTAAGGAATATATATTATGATATGATATGATATGATTCTCAAATACTCTGTCCTGCTGACCCTTCACATTTCTGTATTCGGGCGAGTGTGTATTCTTCTTCTTCTTCTTCTTCTTCTTCTTCTTATTATTATTATTACTATTACTATAATTATTATTATTATTATTATTATTATTATTATTATTATTATTATTATTGTGTGAAGAGTTGTATCGGAAGTGCTTTATAGACTAAATTAATAATTTCTATCTTAACTGAAATATTTACATTATATTTCACACAGTATAGTTACAGGTAGCATAAATTCAGATAATGGTTTTTATATGGGAATCTACTTCTTGTGTTTAGAGGCTACATTTATACAGAGTTAATAATTTCTCCCCTATGTAACATATTTCCATGAAATTTTATACGCATCTATGCAAAAACGAATTATGCTCGTGTAATTAGGGAATTAGGGAAAAATTAGTGTTTCTGATAATTTTTAATGTTTTAATAGAAATTATGCTCCTAAAAGATGACTAGCCTGCCATATTTTTCGCAGTTGGTAACAAAATGCTAGATTCATGGATATACTCCATAATTTAGTTGTTCATTATATGTTCAAGAAGTGTTGAATTTTTCTTGGAGAAATTAAGCTCCTTCATCCAGACTCTGAAAAGTGGCTGCTGTCGAATTCGTAAAGCGCCACCAAGAGATGAATATAACATCTAAGTTTGCAGGATGTAGCAGCTAAATTTTAAGCCGTATAGAGTTTAATATTTGATTAATGTGTGGGTAGAAGAATTGAAAGTTAACTCAGGTTTACTTGTAATGCACAGCCTGTTAAATATGTCGTAAAAAAAAAAAAAAAAAAAAAAAACTAGTTGCACAAATCTCAGTAAACGTGCCAATTAAATGAATGCTAACGTATTATAGATTGCTTTTCGCGTATTAAATGAAAGTACACATCTTGTCCTATGACCTCCATAAGGGAAGGTTTAACAATATAAAACAGCCACTGACCCCACGAACAAAAATCAACTGAAGAGCGTGACTTAAAAAAAAAAAAAAAAAAAAAAAAAAAAAAAAAAAAAAAAAAAAAAAAAAACTCATGTTTTGTCCCACCTCTTACTGATATTGATGTTTTGTATGTTGTTGTGCACAATGCCTAGCTTTTGTTTAAGCCTAGATATTACTTAAACTTCGGTTATGATGAAGTTGATTTTCTTACATAGTTTTGCGTTCTGGACAACTGTGCGCCGGCATCTCTCGGAACATCCGAGATCAGGTCCCTATCCCCTCCACCGCAAAGTCAAATAGCGTCTGTCACTTGATTTTGAATATTAAACAAACATACCATCACGGCATTTCCGTTATGGCATCTGGTGTCATCAATAAGCTACAAATAAAGGAAAGAAAGAAAGAAAGAAAGAAAGAAAGAAAGAAAGAAAGAAAGAAAGAAAGAAAGTAGCACAGTCACTGTCCTGAACAAGGTACGCAAGTATTATTTTAATTAATGCGTATCGCCTACCAGCCGCCGAAACTATTCGACAGGAGAGTGAATATCCTACACGGTCCTGTAAAAATGTTCTGAATACACTAAATGACGTGTAATTTTTTTTCTATTATTAGGACAATTGAACGTGTCATTGCTCCTGCGGGTTGCTTTGTTTCACACCACAGAGAATTCAGGTTCTCTACCCCCCGGGATTCTAGAGATAAGAGAGCGATGAGGTTAAAGGAGTAGGCGTTTGTTCGTGTTTTTGTTTTTACTTTAGAAAAATTGCGAAACGTGACGCAATAGCGATAAGTTTTATGAACAAGTTTGCTGAATCGACCAATTGAAGGTAATTTATATTTTGCTAAAGAAGAGAGGAGATTAATGAAATCAGTTATTGTAATAATCGTAGTAGATTGAAGGAATTGTTTGTATTCAAACTCCTTTTGTGAAATAAGCTGCTCGGATGCTTATCAGGGTGACGGTTATAAATGTTATCGTAATACCCACCCGAGGTCACAAAGGTCACAGTCTTCCGCTTGTCCTTTCCTAAGCAGACCACGTCTGTACTATCGAAAATAATGAGTCACAGTTATAGTTTCGTGAAAGTAAAAAATGTTAGATAGGAGACAAGTAGCTACTCTTATACAATCATAATCACATTTTGTATCCAATATAGTATAAACGAGCTACATGTAAGTACTGTGTAAAGTTTCATTAAAACAATATATTATATATGAGACAAGTCACTAATTTTTGTCAAAACGCATCGTCTATAAAGGGGTAGTTTCTCCTCTTATACAGTAGTGACTATAGTGCGAAGTTTCATGGAAATATGTCACATTTTTAGTCCAGCTAGATTTGCTTTCTGGACCACTTTGAGCCTTGGCGCTTGTGATCGGTCGGACGGAGGATCACTCGTCCCGGCGGCGTTAACCCTTAATTTGGTAAATATATATAATGTGCAATATTATAGAACTGTGAAATTTTTTTTTAATTTTCCTAAGAAACTTTGTTATCCATCGTTCTATTAAAAAATTGTTTATTAACCTATAGGCATTGCGATATTTGTCAAACAGGCTGTGGGAAAATGCTGATACGGTGAGGAATGGAAAGGGAGAAACCATTTATATTATTGAGGTGACCTTGAACTGAGGGTAGTAGGAACGAGACCTGGAGTACGGTACAACCGGCTCTTCCGAGAAATAACTAGTGGCCCTGAAAAGGGCCTTTTTGCGGGCAGGAGTACCTTTGTTAATTCAAGCCCTCTCGCCGCGGATGCGCCTAGCCAGCTGAATATCCTTGGGCATAATGGTCACGCGCTTGGCGTGGATGGCGCAAAGGTTGGTATCCTCGAAGAGACCGACGAGGTATGCCTCGCTTGCCTCCTGCAAGGCCATTACGGCTGAGCTCTGGAAACGGAGGTCGGTTTTGAAATCCTGAGCGATTTCACGCACCAAGCGCTGGAAAGGCAGCTTGCGGATGAGGAGCTCGGTGCTCTTCTGGTAACGACGGATCTCGCGAAGAGCAACTGTACCAGGTCGGTATCGATGGGGTTTCTTCACGCCTCCAGTAGCCGGTGCGCTCTTCCTAGCGGCCTTCGTTGCCAGCTGCTTTCGTGGAGCCTTGCCTCCCGTGGACTTACGCGCAGTTTGCTTCGTACGTGCCATCGCTTACTCCTTCGTCCTCGCAACCCAAGTTGACGCAATACAGTCGCGCCCGCTGCCCCCAAGAGGGGTATTTATGTCTTCGCCCGTTGAGAAGCCACGCCCCTTCCGTAATGTGATTGGTCCGCGGGTTTTAGTATATAAACCAAAAAATGACCCGCCGTCGAGATCACTTTTAACCTTCGTCACACGAGCAACATGACTGGACGCGGCAAGGGAGGCAAGGGTCTTGGCAAAGGTGGAGCGAAGCGCCACAGGAAGGTTCTCCGAGATAATATTCAGGGCATCACGAAGCCGGCCATTCGTCGTCTCGCCCGACGTGGAGGCGTAAAGCGTATCTCCGGCCTCATCTACGAGGAGACGAGAGGTGTTCTCAAGGTCTTTCTGGAGAACGTAATCCGTGACGCTGTAACATACACCGAGCACGCGAAGCGGAAGACAGTCACGGCCATGGACGTGGTATACGCCTTGAAGAGGCAGGGGAGGACTCTCTACGGGTTCGGCGGTTAGACTGCCTACACACGTCTGCTGCCGAATCCGTCGGCAAAACGGCCCTTTTCAGGGCCATAAAATCCGTCTAAAAAGGGCAGTAGTTGTCGAGATTAATTTAATTCACCTTTACTGTGTGACCACTAGCTCAACAGGCCAGTGCGGAAAACAGAACTTATTTCGTAGGGGCACTTCAGTATCAGCAAAAGACGTTGTAAGAAATGCCTCTCCGTTTTTCAAATGGGTCTGACCCCAACGCTTGGTATATCAAGTGGAAAGACCGGATTCCTCTGTGAAGCCTTGCTCCTCGGATTATGTTACCTGTTACTGTAAACTTCTGTAAGTCAATAATCACTGTCCGAAGAATTGGTGGGTAATATGACAACGCAGGTAGGCAATGCTCACCAGACCGTAACAAGGAACCGAGGGGATTGACACATACTGAACATCACATCACCACGTTTTTGCAATGCCAACTTTTAGGTCATAGGAATCCAGTGTGGTAAACACTGGGGAGAAGAGGTACACATCGCATGTCAGAACACAGGACTTCGTCCTGTCAGACAACTTCCACGTATAGCTTGCGTCATTTCGGTTCGAACGAAACGACAGAGAGAGGGGAAATTCGAACGCAAATTGTCAAAGCCTTCGATTCCTACGAGAAGGTCATGTCATCATCTCAGTATTGGGGTTCCTGCGCGTGCGGCCAATATGTGCACCAACAAACAAACGCATTAGGAACTCTATTATAACGCCGTAAGTTGTTCACCAGTTATCGATTTCTTATTCAAAATTAGTTTCATTCGTAGTATGTAGTAAAGTAAACTAGTATATTCAAACGTATATGTCTAAAACCACGATGGGCACCAAAGAAGGGGACTTGTGATTATTTTCACGATAATCTCCATTACTCTAATATGATAGAAATATATTACATAAATTTCGAAGCCAACTATGTACCTTGGCATCATCATCTAATTTAACTCGTATTGTGTTAAATTATATAATAATAATGAAACCTTTCTATATGCATCAGTATAATGTGTTATCACACAATAGCCTAGTAAATGTACAACGGTTTCAAGTACTTCAGTGCGAACCTGGGACAACGACATCGTTCAGAGCACAAAATTACAGAATGATGATATTAAATCAGCCCACCGGTATAGAGAGAGAGAGAAAGTTGACACGCGTAATGAAATTACATTACGAAGCCGTGAGAGAGGATTAACAATACTGGCTATTTCTGACTTTTGTGAGGTTAGTGGGGCCCTTAAAAGGGCCGTTTTACGGAGAAGGGGCTTAAGCCTTCTTCTCGGTTTTCTTCGGGAGGAGAACCGCCTGGATGTTGGGCAACACACCACCCTGGGCGATGGTGACGCCGGACAGGAGTTTGTTCAGCTCCTCGTCGTTGCGAATGGCGAGCTGTAAGTGACGAGGAATGATCCTAGTCTTCTTGTTGTCACGAGCTGCGTTGCCAGCCAACTCGAGAACTTCGGCCGCCAGGTACTCCATCACCGCGGCCAGGTAGACTGGCGCACCGGCACCAACTCGCTCTGCGTAATTGCCCTTACGCAAAAGACGGTGGATACGGCCTACCGGGAACTGCAACCCAGCACGGCTGGATCGAGACTTTGACTTTCCCTTCACCTTGCCTCCCTTTCCACGACCCGACATGATGCTACTCCTACTTGCAGCTGTTTAACTACAAGAACGACGCCTCGCCCAAAATGATGCAGGGCCCGAAAACGAACGAAACGAATGAATGGGGACGAAGAAAGAATGAATGATGTTTAAAATGGCAGGCAGGGTAAGCATCCCATGCCTCCATTGGTTCCTCGACAAGCAATTCGCTAACTTTAGATCGAGGTACCCAGCTATAAGCCGTTTGCCCTCTCATCTAACAGTAGTGTATTTCCCCTGTGAATGATTTTATGAACATGTATACGCTATCAGTTAAATTGTGAATGAAATGAATGAAGTGAAGTGAGCACCATGCCTCGCAGATGTTAATGAGAGGTGGAGAGTCCAGTGCTCTGGTCAGTTCTGTCCTAGTCACGTTTTTGTAGTGGCGCTAGGGAAACTCGTAACCTATTACCAACAAAGTGGTGGGCTACTCGTTTCCGTAGAAGCCGTCTGGCTGCCTGGTTGGCTGTGGCAAGTGTCGTGTGTCGTTTCGTAGGGTTTGTGTCAGTAGTGAGTAAAGAAATAGTGAATGTCACTATTTCGTCCTGTAGTCTGTTTAGTTGCCGGTCAATGTAGGATTCTATTTTCTGCATAGCAGAACGTAGAACCCCCTCGACCAGCTGTTCCGTAGTTGTTTTTTCTGTCTGTGGATCGTCTGTAGTGTTTGTCTTGGTTGTCGTTGTCTTAGCTGCATCCGCATAAGACAATTCGGGTTTGGGAAGTGTTGGGTAGAAAACGGACTGTGATGGTTTGGGTATAGGTTTCGGTATTGGTTTGTGGGTGTCTATGGGGACGTGCGTGGGATCGGTGGAGGTTATGAGATTAGTCCTTGGATATTTTGGACAGCGAGCTTGGCCCGTATAATGGGTGTCGCTGTTGCACGTGGCGCAATACCTAATCTGGGATAGGCGGTTGTGGTTGCACAGGTCGGGATTTTTGCCGCACTTAAAACAAGTCTTGGGCTTGTCGCAGTTTGTCCTTGTATGGCCGTATTGTGCACAGTTAAGGCACGGTCGGTGGAAGATTGTCTCGTGTGATGGCTCTACTCTGTAGTACCGTCCTGCAAGTTTAATTCCTTCTAGTAATTTGTCTGCTGTGGTGATGTCATTTGTGAAAATTCTAACTAAGTTGGTGGGTTTGTCTGTCTGTGCGGAGATAATTCTCTTAATGCGTGTGATGCCTGGATGTGTTACAGCCAGGATCTGCATTAGTTCGTCCTCAGAGATCAGCGTGTCGACATTTTTCATGACGACACTGATCTCTTTATTTCGGGTCTGTTTCTGTCTTGATTCACTAGGCGTAATGTTGATTTCTGCGGACGGACCGAAGTTGTACAGGGGAATTGCCCTAGCGAACTTCTCCGCGTCGTCAATCGTGGCGAATGTGAGTGTAGTTGTCTTGGTAGTGTGTGCCCAGAACTGTCGTGGAGTTTGAATGTCGAGTCGGTACTGTTTCATTAGTCGCTCTATGTGTAGTGGGTTGTTGCCGTTTTTTGTGTGGTTCAGAATTTTCAGTACTGTCCTTGTCTTGGGTACTTGTGCGGTGTTAGGAGGAGTGGGAGAAGTGGGGCTTGCCGGAGTCGAACCGGATACTTTTGTGGGGATTGGTTTGCGCCTGTTGGACCGCTTCCCTTCTGAGGATTCGTGAGACGACGCCTCAGAGCTGGGAGGTGGTCCGTTGGGAGACTTCTCTGCTGTGGGTTTAGGGACAGGAGACCTCTCTGCTCTAGGTTTTGGAGCCGGCCCTTCTGAGGGCCCCTCTTGTGGAATGGAAGTAACCTCTGCCTCTTCCTCAGAAGAAGAAGAAGATTCACTGTCCAATAGAGAGGGGGGTGGGGTGGAGGAGGGATGGGATGGGTGGCCTGGTAGTTCCCAAGGTCCGAGGAGAGTGGCGGTTGGTGGAGTTTGGTATCGGGCGTGCTTCCCGAATTGTCGTGGATGCATTAAAGTCATCTGCCGTAAGTTTTCTCGGGAGGAAAAAACGTAGGCTCTCGTGGTTTTGTTTAAAGTCAAGGTCGTTGTGGGTTTCCGTGGAGTCACTGCGTCCAGTAGGTCGGGGTCAGCGTTTGTGATCACTACTGCTCTATTAGCAGTGATCGGTGCCATGGTCTTTAGTGTATGTAAGTCGTCGATCGTCTTGGTTGGTGAAGCGCTGGACTTACCAAATGATGATGGTTGTGGTGGTGATGTTGCTTCCGGAGAGACAGGTTTTGCGGCGGCCGTCGGTTTCACCGTCTTCCGCTTCCCCGGTGGCTGGCCTCCGTCCGGCCGAGACTTGTCGACACAAGGCGGCGGCCGGCTCCCGCTGTTCATCTTCGTTGGTTGTAAGCTGGCGACTTTTACCAGTGAGTGTCTTGCTAGATTCAGCTCCCTCTTGATCCTGATCTGATCTGATCTGATGATTGATGATCTGATCTGATGATCGATGCAGGGCCCGACGGTAACCTTCACTTTTACGCCAACGTCAATAATCGACAGCGGACCAATCGTAAAGTCACAAACGTTTGCGCTGTTTCTATTGGCTCGCACTGGGAAGGCAGTACGGCATTGTCCCTGCGACTTAAATATTTTTCTCCCTCCGGGCTCATCATCAGACGAGCACCATGCCCCCCAAAGCTTCCGGAAAGGCTGCCAAGAAGGCCGGCAAGGCCCAGAAGAATATTTCGAAGGGCGATAAGAAGAAGAAGCGCAAGAGGAAGGAGAGCTACGCCATTTACATCTACAAGGTTCTGAAACAAGTTCACCCAGACACGGGAATCAGTTCAAAGGCTATGAGCATCATGAACAGCTTCGTTAACGACATCTTCGAGCGCATCGCCGCGGAAGCTTCGCGGCTCGCGCATTACAACAAGCGGTCGACCATCACCAGTCGGGAGATCCAGACAGCCGTCCGTCTCCTGCTACCCGGTGAGCTGGCCAAGCACGCCGTCAGTGAAGGGACCAAGGCCGTCACAAAATACACTAGTTCCAAGTAAGCGGGAGTGCTTGCTAGGGAATCAGCAACCGGCCCTTTTAAGGGCCACAAGTTATTCATAACAGAGTAGATGAATGAAGAACAACAGCGTTTCCCACCGAGTGAAAATTTAAATAATCACCCCGATAACACTTCTAGGATAGATAATACATTATAGGCAGTCCATGGGAGACTTGGATCCACGAGGCAAATTCGTTTCCTTAATAGTTTCGTACGACTTATATGAGAGCGCGGTGTCATTCCTACTCACTTGGCAGCATTAATTGTTGAGGGAAAACAACTTAGAAGGTAACTTGTCGACCGCGGTCATAATCCTTCCGCAGGCCACTACTGAGAATCTGTGGACATACGGGTAATCTATCTTTATTGAAACTCGGGTTCATAACATACGACTGATACTTTATATATCTGTCACGTAATCCATCAAGAGACAAATGTCCCCCCCCCCCCTAGTCAGTAGCGAGCTTCAGTCCATTCGTAGTAGCCGCCGGTGCAAGAAGTGAATTGAAGTTTGTGTGAAGTTCCGTAGTATGGCATGAAAATGATGTCGAAAATCCGACTACAGTTCCACAACCATGTGGTTGAAAGGAGGCTCCGCTGTTGAACAACAATCCACCTGTGGCTTAACTTAGAATGCCGACTAGCTGTTTTATTAATCCCGTGTCAATCCAGCAGTGTGTGACGTTGAAACGTAACCAAACTGCCGTTGATAGATAGATTTATCATCTATCCCAATGACATCCAACGAGCTTGGTAATTTAGGTACAGAGTCTAAGCAGGCAGTTTACGTGTGTGTGTGAGCGAGTGCAGGTTTTATCGAGTGCACCCCAATCCCATCGTCCTCAAGTGCCTACAGATTACGCAGTTTCATCGGCAACGGCCATACCATGTTGAAAATACCGGTTCTCGTCCGATCACCGAAGTCAAGCAACATTGGGCGTGGTCAGTACTTGGATGGGTGACCGCTTGGGAACACCACGTGCCGTTGGCGATTTTTTTTTTTACGTCACTATTTCCAGCGTGTTCTAATAAGACTTATGGGATATTATGTTCCCTTCCCTATTCCAGCTATAGCTTGGATGATGACGCCGCTGCATAATTGTAGAGTAATTGATAATTCTTAAGTACTTGCAGCTCCGTATTGAAACTTATGACTGGTAGCATATTCATATGAGACGGTTCACTTCTCTGCGTTTTCTCGAAGAAGGGAATATGTATTCAGGGGATTGTGAACGTACCTCGCGCTCTCCCTAGAAGTTAGAGACATTTTAGGTAAAGAATGTAATATACTGTACATATATGGCTAATTAAAATCCCATTAGTTACTACATTTCAGTGGGTAGTACAAATTCCATAATGAAAATATCTCTGTCCTAGTAGTTGTATCCTTTAAAGAAGCTCGTTGTTTTCCCATGATGAAGGGCAGAACTTGGTCGGTAGAAATTTAAACAGACTGCATTATCAGACCAGGCGTTATTTCAATATCAGCGTTTAGTTTAGGAAATATAGCAATAGCGGAGTTGGGAGAAGTAGTTATAGCATGTACAGTAAGTATAAACAGTTCGCTGTACTGTACAGTGAATATAAATATTTGAATGTACGATGGCAAAACATCAGACATACAGTACGTAGCTCACATATCTTTAAAAATAAATAAATAAATAAATAAATAAAAATAAAGAAGACATTCTGAGGAGTGAGTGGAAAGTGCATATTATAATGAATATTTTTAACTCTCAGTTGACATTGAGAGAGAAAGCCATGCATCGGGGAACCGGTGACTGTTTTTGCGTTACCTTCTGCTATTGGCGTTGTTGGTTAGTAACGAATGAAAGGGGTAGGACGCGGAATCAAATGTCAAAAAACGATAGGGAAATAATAGTAACTGGTTGTATTTCGATCGAGCTCGGCGTGCTGATTCACCAGTGGGGTGTTTCACAAAGTTTACAATCTTTGGAAATTGTGAACTCTGTTTGTAAACTTCTGTTTCACAATCTTTGTTTGTAAAGGTGGACTGTACAAAGGAAATCAAATCTTTACGAATGAAATTTTGCGCTCTTTACAAGTGATATGTTTGTTTCACAACGAAGGAGTAATTTTACAAACGTGTAAACTAAACTTTACTAGTGAAGTTAGCACATTTTCTACAGTAGCCCTGTTGAAATAGCTTCTAATTGTGAATGAAAAAAATAAACACATATGTATAAAATCAATTTTATAGTAACAGGGTACCATTAAGAATTACACTGAAGCAGTTGTGATGTTATTGAGTAGTTCTAGCGACTCAGACGAAGATTTTGCATTTAGGCCTAACGTAGAATTTTCCGGCCACGTTCGTATCATTGTACGAATATTAATGAAAGGTTTCGAATGAATCCCGCGCTATACTTCAGAATACCGCGTTAGTTCTTATATACGAGGAACGTATTTAATAAATACTCGCACTTAAAGAAGAAAAACTTTGCACCGAAAACCAATCACTTAATAATGCAATGTCGGCATTACTTACGCAGTATTCTGAAGTCGTTCCGAATCCCATTTCGCTGTAATCTCTCCTACAAGATATGGGACATCACATGCAACATCTGAAAGGGAAAAGTGGTGCCCTAACCTCAAAGCGAGAACTGCATTGGTTGCATAGTAGCTCTCAGTTCCCTGCGTTAGCAGATAAGAACGGAATTTATAAGATTACAGTGTGCAAAAGTTCACACATGGTAGTTGATGTTGTTACAAGATTGAAAAAACTCGAGGCGGGTTATTGATCACCGAATGTGCTTACTCGGGCAAAGGATTTTTATGCTCCTCCTGCTGGGTTCCCTAATGTTGGCGAGGTTATGGATGAAACAATAAAATATACTGATGGACCAGCAGAGAGCGAAGTTGATTTTAATGGATGGACATGTTAGCTGCTCTATCAACTGCATATAACTACGTGGGTCAAATCCATTATTTATCAATTATTTGAATGAATTTCGCGCTAACTTTCGTCAGTTAAGTCGTAGGCTAATTAATGCATTGGTATGCTCGACCAATTGCATGCCGCGAAACTCCGTTGTCGCCGATGTAGCAAAATCTAAATAAAATATATATAAAAAAATATAAACATGTCCATCGATAGTTCTAAAATTACAGCTACTTTACCTCTGATCCTTAGTGATTTTTGTAAACTGTCGTTGGCGATTTTGTTCAACCAATTATGCGTATTTGTAAGTTTGTTTCGCCGATTTTGTAAAGTTCGTTAAAACATACAAGTGAATAAGATTGCATTGTGAAACACAGTTAACAAGCATATGTAATATTTCCGTTGTTAATTGTATATTGTTAATTTGTAATTTGTTAGCGTTGTGAAACATGCCCCCATTTACCTTTAGAGGTAATATCTACATTAATATTTAGTTAAAATTTAAAGAAATTTTAAACGAATGGAAGCTGCATTTTAATTCACCCCAAATTACTATGTTCCCTTTCAGATTATCAGCTGTTGTTGTTGTTGTTGTTGTATTGTAAGTTCTCACTTATTGTTAGCTAGCCGTACCCGTTCGCTCCGCTCCACCTGTTAGAAATAAATATAAAGTAATTACATAATTAAAATAGGACGTCTGATCCAGGGAACAACTTTTACAACAGCGCAAGATAATCTGCTTCGCATATTACCCAATTTTTTTTTAGCACTGCATTTATTGCATATATATTTTATGTATTTTAACACGATTCAATTGAGCATAGTTAAAATATGAATTATTAAAATAATGGATTGCCAAGCTAAAGTACTATTACTGCATACTAAATCAATACACTCTCGTTGTTCGTTAATTCTCTGAGATTAAAATGCGTGTACATAAATATTATTTTAAGAAATACAGAAAACGAATGTACAAAATAGCCTATCAAATTTTCTGTGCATAAGAAGCTATTTTAATCTTACCTGTCCTCGATTTACTCAGACGTTACTGTAATAACATTATAGCATTATGTCCATCTAGAGAAACTACAGTTTCCAATGGTGAAATAATAACTAATTATACAAATCAGTTAATTTACGAGCTTGTGATATTACTTCATACAAACACAGAAACATTCCCTGTAGGCTATGTTTAATAGCTTTCGATTGTTTGTTGATGTCCAAGGCCCCTGTTTCGATTGTTGTTGTCCAAGGCCCCTTATAGACGAAGTCATTTGTTCTTAATTCATTGCACCGTCTTAGATAGCGTTATTTTAATTTTAAAACTCATTTATCTCATTAAATATCAGTCCTATCAAAATGTTGTAAAAAAATAAAACTTAACGGAAATCATTTTTAAAGGAACATCTGTTATGTAACATTTTTTCTCAAATATCAATAATAAGCGAGATATTTCGATTTATTTAATTCAGGCCCCCTTATAACTCCCCTTTTAAATAATGTATTTCGAATGCCATATAGCCTAAAATCTAAGTTACAACAAACTTAATTTATATTCCAGTTTTCATATAAATCGGTTCAGCCATTATCGCGTGAAAAGGTAACAAACATACAGACAGACATACAAACAAAAATTTCAAAAATGCGATTTTCGGTTTCAGGGTGGTTAATTATATATGTTAGGACCAATTACTTTTGGAAAATCGAAACTTACCAGAAAAATTTCGGCTACAGATTTATTATTAGTATAGATAGTACGAGATACGACCGCAATTTTGTACGACTAGTGTAATGAAGGAATGCAAAAAATTATTTTGGAACTTTGCAATGTTAGTCTATCATTAAAATAAAATTAAATCTTAATTCGTCCCTTTTGCAGGAGTCTTCTTCATCCAGTATGTTGTTGGCTGATATGGAGGAGGAGGGGGGGGGGACATGCTCTAAAGGGATTAAATTTGCTTAGCAAATCGATATGGTGACTAACGCTTGCAATGCGTCATAGCTATAATTGTACTGCGCGGTAATTTCAGAGTAATAAGAGTTCAGTTCAGGGATCTGCTAATTTCTTCATATTGTGTTCGGCAATGGAATAGTACCGCAGTAGCATTAAGAGGTTTTTATAATTTGAACTGATATGTGCAGGTATATTGACCCCCCCCCCCTCCCACCGCTGGCCGACGCGGACTGCAATGACAACAGTAAGCCACACGTCATACGTAAGCCTTTCTTCTTCTTCATCTTTGCTCGCCTGGCAAATACAGTCTTGGATTTCACATATTCAATTTTTCACAGTCCCAACTCCCTTGCATGGACGTGTTTTCACGTACCTTTAAAGTTTCTCCTCTCATTCATTCAGTCTATTCGCAAGCCTGAGGGTTTTCCGTGGTTTTCCCTAAGGAGCTAAGACAAATGTAGGGATGAGCCCAGAAAGAAAAGGGCATTCACTTCCTTAGACCCTGGTAACTGCTCTTTTTAGAGGAAGGAGGAGGAGAAAGAAACCCCCCCACCCCCACCGACGTGGACTGCAATGACAACAGTAAGCAACACGTTATATGTAAAGCCTTTATTATTATTATTATTATTATTATTATTATTATTATTTACAATGGGACTAAAGGTGGTGTAGATACACTATGTCAAATGTGCCACAATCTTTCCTGCAATAGAAAGACGAGGCGCTGGCCACTAGCAATATTTTACAACATGCTAAATATTGCAAGTATAAATTCATGGATAATTTATAGTTAGAAGAACTCAGAAAACAATATCAAGAAAACAATTCATTTTCCAATTGTGTGAAGAGCTGACAAAACCGTGGATGCAGCACCGCTTTGCACGTCCTACTTTACACCGATCTCTGCGGGCAACAATTGAAGAACATCTGAACATTGCTGTGCAACAACAATGCCAGGTAATGCAGCCAGATGGTGAACGTACTGTTTGCTATAAATGTCCTGCAAAGAAGAGGAGAATGATGACAACATTTTGTGGACTTTGCAAAAAGGGGTTCTGCAGAGAACATCGCGCTGTTGTTTGCACTAATTGTAAATAGGACAATAACATGAACGTAAAGACTTTATGACAAACTTAAAATTAAATGAACACTAATGGCTACGAAAAGTGTAAAAGTTGTTAAATGTGTGATATTGAGTTGATTTCAGTTAATTAAAATGTGAGTAGTAAAAATTACGAATGCTTACCTTTAACATGAGTACAGTGATGATTACCTGTCTAGGGTTAAGTAGTCGCGTGGTGAGTTTAGGAATTCCCAGACCACCTCTAAGATTGTTTAAAATAAAGGTATTGTAATCGTACGTTTCTGTCTTTTGTCAATAGTAACGTTGACCTTTCTTTTTCGAGAAAACAAAATCTGTTGTACAGTTAAAGGTACTGAAATAGTAAGAAATTTTCTGAAATCCCCACGCGTTTGCAAGTGTAAGTCTCTGTTGTAACCTGTTGATTTACGAGAGACTGCGTGTGCTTCCGTACAGTGTTTCTAAAATGTGCAGTAACGAGTCAGAAATCATTGGAATGTAGTGTAGGTGTGTTTGTTATAACCGGGAATCAATCCGCAGTACTTGACCAATCAACTACGGGAAATATCAGAAAAATTGGCAGGAGTTAGCAAGAAAAACAAAGGTAAAATATCACGTGAACGAGCACCGATACCGAGCACTATGTACAATATACCCTAGAGAAAAAGACAAGAAAACAAAAGTCAACCGCTGCAAGTGTTACGAAGTGGTGTGTGAAACATATAATGAAGAATGTCTGCGGGAAGCGCATCTAGTGAGATAAAGGGTGAAATGGAGGATTCTGCTAAAAATAAAGAAAGGAAGAAAAATGTTTACAGTTAATACAAGTATTGTTTTCTCTTGTGGGTTTATGTTTAGTATAATAGATGTGTGTGTGTGTGTGTGTGTGTGTGTGTGTTTCATTAAAAATTAGCATATCCTTAATGAATACATCCTAAGTGGTATAAATGAAATTGTATAAACTGCAGGGAATCTTAAAATATGAAAATTGCGATAGTTGTTTTCTTTACAGTCCGACCTTTTTTAATAAACTAGTGTGAGATATGAAGTTTTGCACATTTAAGGGTTGTTAACATGAATGTAAGGAATATATATTATGATATGATATGATATGATTCTCAAATACTCTGTCCTGCTGACCCTTCACATTTCTGTATTCGGGCGAGTGTGTATTCTTCTTCTTCTTCTTCTTCTTCTTCTTCTTATTATTATTATTACTATTACTATAATTATTATTATTATTATTATTATTATTATTATTATTATTATTATTGTGTGAAGAGTTGTATCGGAAGTGCTTTATAGACTAAATTAATAATTTCTATCTTAAC